>NW_025533472.1:0-92500 GCF_020615455.1 Coregonus clupeaformis
CTTTAGACTCAAGTAGACTGTAAGTTAAATAGTTAATCACAACATGACAAGCACGGAGCAGGGTTAAACATAGTTAATTCTGTTGCTAGGCAGGAACTCATTGGTCCTCTCACTGGTGTAGTCATGGCCCTGCCTGATGCTAGAAACCTGTGGGGTGGAAGTCTTCTCTTCATCTGATCTGACTTCGGGTAAATTCCCCCCCCTAATCACGGGGTTGCCTTATCAGTGACTGAAACCAGATCTGTTGCCCCCTTGCCCCCCTCCTAAACTGGAATGGAGCAGGAAAATAGTTCAGACTATAAGTTAAAATGTTAATACAGCATGACAGGTGTTGGGATTGAGTGTAAGAAGGAAGATGGTTTGAAGAAGGCCTGCAATGTGTGAGAACCGCCGTTGCTAGTGTGGGAACTGTATATGATTGGAGAAATTGATTATGGACCTGCCATGTTTAAGCCATGTTTAAGATACCGATTGATAGGTATGGGAATAATTAGGGTGGTAGAAATGGAGCCAGGAAATGGCTCTGCCATTTTTACAGGACATGGCTGTTATTTCTAAGGACAGGGTGGGTATTTTTACATGACAGGGCGATATTTTTTATATGACAGGAGCTGTTATTTTTAAGGACAGGGTGTTATTTTTAAGGACAGGGCTGTTATTTTTAGAGGACAGGGGTGTTATTTTAAGGACAGGGGGGTTATTTTTACAGGACAGGGTGTTATTTTTACATGACTGGGCTGTTATTTTTACAGGACAGGGCTGCTATTTTTACATGACAGGGCTGTTATTTTTACAGGACAGGGCTGCTATTTTTACATGACAGGGCTGCTATTTTTACATGACAGGCCTTGGTTCCGCCACTCACCTCAGCCCCCCTCACACGCCCCGGCTTTTGAGGCTCATGGGCCACCATCCCACTTCTGTAGCAAACGGGGATGGGAAGCAAACCCAGGTTGCTGGGCGTGAAAGGCAAACACTCGCACACATCGTGACATGGGCAACTAAGAGGGTTAACCCACCTGGGGGGAATTGTAATCGTGGCTAATAGAGGATGCTGACTATAGTGGAACAAAATGATACAATTACATATTTATATGAATGTGAAATGTAGAACTATGATATATTCATATGCAATATGTTTTGTAGAATTTGACTTACCAATCCCTAGTTAGCGCCCTAGATTAAAAAATAAAAATAACTCAACACTTCACAATAATCTTACCTTGAGCGAATTACTACCGAAAGTAAATATTGAATGTGATCTCTGCTCAGAGAGTAACGATGACAAGATGATTAAGGGTGCAGTTGATTCCATTCTGCCTGAGAGAGCAACTTCTGATGGCGAGCGCGGTTATGTTTAGTGCAGTTGATTCCCATCTGCTTCAGAGAGCAACTTCCTGATGACGAGCGGTTGGACTATGTTCTAGGTGCAGTTGATCTCCGCGCTCAGAGAGCAACTTGCATTTGCCACATGCGCCCGAATACAACAGGTGTAGACATTACAGTGAAATGCTTACTTACAAGAGAAATCACCCTGGATCATTATTAAAACCCTATATTGTTTCATAAGTAATGATGATCAGTAGTATTAGAAATCACATTTTTAAAAACATTTTAGTATTTAGAGAGATCAGACGTATTTACAGTTAGTGAATAATTTTTTTATTTTATTTTTTTATATGGCCCCCGTGGGAATCGAAACCACAACCCTGGCAGTGCAAACGCCATGCTCTATCAACTTGAGCACATCCCTGCCGGCCATTCCCTCCCCTACCCTGGGACGAATTGTGGCCGCCATGATCTCCTGGTCGCGGCCAGCTGCGACATGAGCCTGGGATTGAACAGGATTCTAGTGGCACAGTTAGACTGGATACAGTAAGAACTGCGCCACTCAGGAGTTAGGAGAATATCGGATCATTATTAAACCATAGTATTATAAAAATGATGATCAGTAGTATAGAAATCACCGGATATTATTAAACCCCATATATTTCATACAGTAATGATGATCAGTGAGTATAGAAATCACTCCTGCATCATTCATCATGTCAGACATTTCCTCTATTTCTCCCCACATGGAACTGCTGATGTAAAAGGGCCTCGTAAAGAAATGATGAAAAGAACTCCCAACCTCCCAACCAGACTACAGTTGTTAATTCTACATTCTCACAGATCTTTGAGGAATTCCCCTATAATAGATGTATGGCAGTAATCTTACTTGGGTAAAGGGGCTATTGGTATGATAAACATTGAGAGGATTGTAATGGATTAGTAAGACAGACAGCTGGGTATGAGACGTCGGGTCTGGGGTTGGGCAGTGCCCCCCCCCAGAGACACAGTTAGGAGGTTAACTTCCAGAATTACAGTGTGATAAAAAGACTCACACACCATTTAGAGACACACATTTCCTTACAGAGTGGCGGCCTGAAAAATTCAGGAGGGGCAATTTTTCTGATGATTTAGGTGACCTATCACACATTTAAAAAAAGAGATGTCAGCAACAACATGAAGACAGGAAAGGGGAGCATATAAGTCAATACATGAAGTATTTATTGACTGATCTCAAAAGTGTTGGCTTACCAGTGTTGGTGGAGCCTCAGTTTCATCTTTGCCTCGCAAAGCTAAACTCAAACACTCCGTAAAAACTTCACACTGGATTAGCCGGCTGAGGATGTGGCGGTTCTTGCTAATGTCGAGTAAATATATTTGTTATAGTGAATATGGAATATAGATATGTTGAGTAAAATGTTAGTGCTAAGATATATTTAGGTCAGGAGCTGGTTATAAGTTCTGTTCCTATCCAATAACAATGGACAAAAGGGTCCTATCTTGTCAGCCTTGTCAGCAGGTGGCCAAGGACAACACCCACGCCATAGGCCTCTCAGTTCTTCCAACTCACGAGTTCTTGCTCTGAGGACACACACACACACAAACACACACACACACATCATCACTGTTAAACACACACACACACACACACATCATCACTGTTAAACACACACACACACACACACACACACAAAAATCCCTCTCTTAGGCTGAACATTTGAAGACAGAGAACCCGACTCAGAGCCAATGCAACAGTGACAGTAGCCTGAGGGGACCTCGCCCAACTCATCAGGACCAATCAGAAGATCAGAACTACTAGATTGAACCTACTTCATTTATTGCATAAAAATGTCTGCACACAATGTTTGGGCTCTCTTCAGATAATAATAATAATAATATGCCATTTAGCAGAACGCTTTTATCCAAAGCGACTTACAGTCATGCGTGCATACATTTTTGTGTATGGGTGGTCCCGGGATCGAACCCACTACCTTGGCGTGTACAAGCACCATGCTCTACCAGCTGAGCTACAGAAAGTGGATACTCATGGATGCGCATTGCAATTGTAAAATGTCAACACAATTGGAGACACCACGTCATTTTTGGAGACATGTTATTGACAGTAAACTATTGTAGATGCGACTGCTAACTAAATAAAACATTTTTAGCTGGCTAGCTAATCATCTTAGCTAAATGTGGGGCAAACAATTCAGTTATTTACCGTTAATTTGAGGGATTGGGGTGAAAGAAATCGAGTTACATAGTGATACTTTTACATATACTGTATTGACAATATCGCAATATTTTAGGGCTAGTTGGCTGTACCGCACCCAAAACACCATTATTGTTCCTTCATAGCTTGTTCTCAATCTTTTCACATTGGGAGCCAATTTGATTTTCAGCACTTTTATTTCCATGACTGATCAAAACTCGTTCTCATGGCTTTCCTGATCCCTCTGCAACAGACATATGATGCGTAATAAAATCACAGTATCGAATCGCAACACGTATAGAATCATGAGACTACGCAATGCTGATGCATATATCTTATCGTGAGGTTCCTGGCAATTCCCAGCCCAAGTTCATTTGCCACAACAAATCTCTTCGCTAGCAAACGCGATGTCTTCTCCAAAACGGCAATGTGTCTCCAGCAATGTTTACTTTTTTGACGTTCTTCTATGGCATCTCCACTTTCCAAGCATATATGACCACATGTAATATTTTGGTAAGTGATGCAAATAGTGAACTATGTAGGGCCAGGATGTAAAATATATGTAGCTGCAGCAATTTCTCTTATCTGATATGGTAAGTAATGGGGCTTAATTTATAGCTCCCTAAGAGTTTGACGAACGGGTCCGTGAACGCGATTCCAGATATATTTACCTCTGAATAAACTGCCTTTATTACACCATATACACCCTGTCCAAAGTCTCTACTTGGTCTCAGTTGGTTCTCCAGTAAACTTGTGATTATCAACACTAACCTCATCGTTGTGGCGGCGGACAGCTAGCCTGTATCCTCGTCATCCAGTTGAGTGAGTGGCAATGTCTTTTTTCGTTCAGTACCAATTTTGGAAAATCCTCGGGTGTAGGACTTTCCGCCTTTAGTAGAAACCTGTTGAATTATTAAATTTGGTCTGGAGGTCCTAATTGTTTCGTTGCCAATTTATGTTCATTTGTTCGCCGACAAAAAGGAACTTCTTTCAAACAATCCACTCTTTATCAGTTACGTTCATGGTTACGTAACGCATGACGAAAGCGCGTAAGTGCAAGCCCACAGACACCCATTGAGATTGTATTGAAGGCTCTGAAATTTGAAAAAATAGATTTTACATGGGGAGTCTATGACAGACTTCTGGCGATTTTCAACCTTACTGAAATCGCCCCAAAAGGGGGGAGCCATTTGAAGCACGACTTTAGCCTGATTCGACATTTAGTGGCAGTGTGCACTGTGGCAGATCAGACGTATAGATTACAACACTGATAACTACTGTTGCCGTGATATAATTGATTAGAAAAAAATCCCTTCCTTTTCCCGTTTGGCAGTGCTTGTCGCCCATATCGCCCTATTGAACAGGCCGCCCCTGCTTCCTTGATTAAACATATACTTACTAGAGTTTACAGGATATCCTGCTCTGTCCTCTCTCCAGTTTAGAGTTTATAGGATATCCTGCTCTGTCCTCTCTCCAGTTTAGAGTTTAAAGGATATCCTGCTCTGTCCTCACTCCAGTTTAGAGTTTATAGGATATCCTGCTCTGTCCTCTCTCCAGTTTAGAGTTTATAGGATATCCTGCTCTGTCCTCTCTCCAGTTTAGAGTTTATAGGATATCCTGCTTTGTCCTCTCTCCAGTTTAGAGTTTATAGGATATCCTGCTCTGTCCTCTCTCCAGTTTAGAGTTTATAGGATATCCTGCTCTGTCCTCTCTCCAGTTTATAGTTTATAGGATATCCTGCTCTGTCCTCTCTCCAGTTTAGAGTTTATAGGAGATCCTGCTCTGTCCTCTCTCCAGTTTAGAGTTTATAGGATATCCTGCTCTGTCTCTCCAGTTTAAAGAGTTTATAGGATATCCTGCTCTGTCCTCTCTCTCAGTTTAGAGTTTATAGGATATCCTGCTCTGTCCTCTCTCCAGTTTAGAGTTTATAGGATATCCTGCTCTGTCCTCTCTCCAGTTTAGAGTTTATAGGATATCCTGCTTTGTCCCCCTCTCTCCAGTTTAGAGTTTATATGATATCCTGCTCTGTCCTCTCTCCAGTTTAGAGTTTATAGGATATCCTGCTCTGTCCTCTCTCCAGTTTAGAGTTTATAGGATATCCTGATCTGTCCTCTCTCCAGTTTAGAGTTTATAGGATATCCTGCTCTGTCCTCTCTTCAGTTTAGAGTTTACAGGATATCCTGCTCTGTCCTCTCTCCAGTTTAGAGTTTATAGGATATCCTGCTCTGTCCTATCTCCAGTTTAGAGTTTATAGGATATCCTGCTCTGTCCTCTCTCCAGTTTAGAGTTTATATGATATCCTGCTCTGTCCTCTCTCCAGTTTAGAGTTTATAGGATATCCTGCTCTGTCCTCTCTCCAGTTTAGAGTTTATATGATATCCTGCTCTGTCCTCTCTCCAGTTTAGAGTTTATAGGATACTCCTGCTCTGTCCTCTCTCCAGTTTAGAGTTTATAGGATATCCTGCTCTGTCCTCTCCAGTTTAGAGTTTGCAGGATATCCTGCTCTGTCCTCTCTCCAGTTTAGAGTTTATAGGATATCCTGCTCTGTCCTCTCTCCAGTTTAGAGTTTATAGGATATCCTGCTCTGTCCTCTCTCCAGTTTAGAGTTTATAGGATATCCTGCTCTGTCCTCTCTCCAGTTTAGAGTTTATAGAATATCCTGCTCTGTGCTCTCTCCAGTTTAGAGTTTATAGGATATCCTGCTCTGTCCTCTCTCCAATTTAGAGTTTATAGGATATCCTGCTCTGTCCTCTCTCCAGTTTAGAGTTTATAGGATATCCTGCTCTGTCCTCTCTCCAGTTTAGAGTTTATAGGATATCCTGCTCTGTCCTCTCTCCAGTTTAGAGTTTATAGGATATCCTGCACTGTCCTCTCTCCAGTTTAGAGTTTATATGATATCCTGCTCTGTCCTCTCTCCAGTTTAGAGTTTATAGGATATCCTGCTCTGTCCTCTCTCCAGTTTAGAGTTTACAGGATATCCTGCTCTGTCCTCTCTCCAGTTTAGAGTTTATAGGATATCCTGCTCTGTCCTCTCTTCAGTTTAGAGTTTACAGGATATCCTGCTCTGTCCTCTCTCCAGTTTAGAGTTTATAGGATATCCTGCTCTGTCCTATCTCCAGTTTAGAGTTTATAGGATATCCTGCTCTGTCCTCTCTCCAGTTTAGAGTTTATATGATATCCTGCTCTGTCCTCTCTCTCCAGTTTAGAGTTTATAGGATATCCTGCTCTGTCCTCTCTCCAGTTTAGAGTTTATATGATATCCTGCTCTGTCCTCTCTCCAGTTTAGAGTTTATAGGATATCCTGCTCTGTCCTCTCTCCAGTTTAGAGTTTATAGGATATCCTGCTCTGTCCTCTCTCCAGTTTAGAGTTTACAGGATATCCTGCTCTGTCCTCTCTCCAGTTTAGAGTTTATAGGATATCCTGCTCTGTCCTCTCTCCAGTTTAGAGTTTATAGGATATCCTGCTCTGTCCTCTCTCCAGTTTAGAGTTTATAGGATATCCTGCTCTGTCCTCTCTCCAGTTTAGAGTTTATAGAATATCCTGCTCTGTCCTCTCTCCAGTTTAGAGTTTATAGGATATCCTGCTCTGTCCTCTCTCCAGTTTAGAGTTATAGAATATCCTGCTCTGTCCTCTCTCCAGTTTAGAGTTCATAGAATATCCTGCTCTTTCATCTACAAATGTGTAATGGCTGGACAAGAACAAATATACTTTTATATAGGTATGCTTTCTACACACCATGAGGATAAACCATTAACCATGAGGTGTAGCTAACTGTTTTCTTTACTGACAACTGGGGTTAGAGACAGACAGAGACAGACACAGACATCAAATACTCATGATCTTTGACCTTCCACCATTTCAGGCTTTTTTCACAGAAATTGCATGGTAACACTTTACATGGCAGATGATAGGCATTAGAATACATTCATAAAGCCCTTGACCATTTTAAATAATAGTATTTACATTTTCGTCATTTAACATACGCTCTTATCCATAGATACTCAAGGGCACATCTACAGTTTTTTTACCTAGTCAGCTCAGGGTTTCGAACCAGCAACCTTTCGGTTACTGGTCCAACACCCTTATCCGCTAGGCTACCTGCCACCAGTGTATGATGGGCATTTTACAACAACTACAGCTGACATTATTGTGGTCATGTTAAGTATTTAGTTTTTTATTGGGATCCCCAAATAGACGTTGCCAAGGCAATCATTTTTTTGTTTTTTTATTTTTTTATTCAGGCTGCAAAGTAAGGATCCTACCAGGGATTATTCATGTATGATGTTAGTAGAATGTATACATTGGGATAGTAGTAAGGATCCTACCAGGGATTATTTATGTATGATGTTGGTAGAATGTATACATTGGGATAGTAGTAAGGATCCTACCAGGGATTATTCATGTATGATGTTGGTAGAATGTATACATTGGGATAGTAGTAAGGATCCTACCAGGGATTATTTATATATGATGTTGGTAGAATGTATACATTGGGATAGTAGTAAGGATCCTACCAGGGATTATTTATGTATGATGTTGGTAGAATGTATACATTGGGATAGTTAATAGTAAGAGGCCGGTGGGTAAATGACTAAGATTCAAACCTCCCCGTCAGTTAGGAGATTTGTTTCTTTATTGTGTGTTTAGTTGTACCTTTACCTTCCTGTAGTTGGCCATTTGGAAGGATTCTGTATGAGAGAAAGGTCTAAAATCACTCCCAAAAATGTTCTCCAACTCATAAAACATTTTAGATAAAGGCTCGAGTGCCGTTATCCTCACAAGGGGAGGTATTGAAAAGGAGTGTCAAATTTGACCCCTACCTTTTTGAGAATTGTTTTATTTTTTGTTAAACAAAATCTCTTTCTCTGAGCAATTTCTCTTAGCAATTGTATAAAATCATTTAATTTCCATTTTTTTTGGCATCCAATATAGCTCAGTATTTGAATTATTTATTTTAGACAGTCATTTTTACTCATCTTTATCAAGGGAGTCAATAATTTGGGACCCTATTGTATACTTCTAAGTTAGAGATATGTTGAAACTGGATCCATCATAATGATTCTACATTTTAAACTATGCCATGACCTTTACTGGCCAAAGGTTAAACTACTGTTATGTTAATGCTATACTATGGTGTTGTGCCACTAGACTTTGACCAGATATTATTGCATCCAAAGATCAACTGTACCTAGAACATAGATACAGAGCCACTTGTCATCAGGAAGGTGCTCTCTCAGCAGAATGGAAAATATCTCAATGACTTGACATGTTCTGGTTGTGAATACAGGCTACAAGGTAAGAATCTTCCAAGGGATTATTGTAAAGTGTGTAGGGAAATTAAAGATATGGTGTTATTATAGAATAGAGAATGACAGTAAAACACTCAGATCTAACAGTCCATTTCACCTGGGACAGGTACGTGACAGTTCAATCATACAAAATGACGCTAACTGGGCGTAGGCAAGTCAGATTCAAAACATATTGTTGTTCATATCTACGTATTATAGGATTCGTATATCGTGGTTATTTTACAATTTGTAAAAATGTTAATGTATCATAGTTCTAAATCATCTTTCAGAATATCAGAACATTTGTTGTTTTCTAAATTACAATGAGCTCCTGCTTCCTGTGTAATTTGGTATGAAACCTGAACGTACTTTTCTTAACATTGATATTATGAATTAAATTAAATAATATCATAATTATAGCAGACCTGTTGAACAAAGCAACACACTAGAATGAGTGGAATTATTACAAGACAAAGTGAGACATTATTATCATTTTTATTTTATTTTATTTTAGTTTTAGATCAGCTTTAATATTTCAGATAGATTGTAACTTCCATCAATCCCCCATTATTATTATTATTAGTTCCACTACATGGAGAAAAGGTTAACAATATCAGTCATGACATTTACATTTTAGTCATTTAGCAGACACTCTTATCCAGAGCGACTTACATGAGCAATTAGGGTTAAGTGCCTTGCTTAAGGGCACATCGACAGATTTTTCACCTAGTCAGCTCGGGGATTAGAACCAGCGACCTTTCGGTTACTGGCACAACGCTCTTACCCACTAAGCTACCTGCTCACTAAACTACGTGTTGATGTGATTGCATTAAATCACCTGACTGTTTGGACGTGTCTGTTAGTAAATGTTTTATTTCTAAGAGATAATGAATAAAATAGAACAATTGACCTTCAATTAGTTGTCACTGTGTTAACCACAACCAAACTGTTGGATCTCTGTTTAGGGGGTCAGTGCTCTAAAATGAGTCTCTGGGAGAGAGAGGAGGGGGCTCTGCCTCTAAAATGAGTCTCTCTGGGGAGAGAGAGGAGGGGGTCCCTGCCTCTAAAACAAGTATCTCTGGGGAGAGAGAGGAGGGGGGCCCTGCCTCTAAAATGAGTCTCTCTGGGGGACATGACACCAAAGCTAAGAGGTGAGATGACAATGTTGTTTAAGAATTTATAAGGAGTTTATTTCTAAAACGTTATATCCACAATTTTTTCACATTTGTTATTTTCCATCAGAAATTATTGCTTATGGGTACCTTCATGTGCGTGTAAAATATAGATTTTGTGCGCATTCATGTGCGTGTAAAATATAGATTTTTGCGTATTAATTTTTGTTAAGCAAAACGCTATATAGCTGGAATGAAATGTTTGTATCTTGTATATTTGACTGTGATATGTGGATGGCTCACCAGCCCACACACACACACACACACAAACAAACAAACATCTTTACCAGCATACACACACATCTTTACCAGCATACACACACATCTATAGACGTTTTACATGACACAATCATTGTCTAATATGTTGTCATGCAGAACCTTATTGTTTTTACTAATTCTGATCGTTGTTACAAGCGGAATTTTGACAATACTACCGTCAAATCAACACACTCTTCACTCCTGTTTAAACCAAAAAGGGTTCTATCGCTTGCTTAATATATGGAACCACTAAAAGTTCTATATAGAAACCTTTTATAGGGTTCTTTGATCAGAACTCTAGAGGTTCTTCTTCCCTGAACCAAAATGGTTCCATATAGAACCCTGCATGGTGTCATTTATGAATTATGGCAACTACTATTAAATAGGAATATATTTTGCTAAGAATATAATTTATAGGAAAATTGGAATGGTTGAAAAATCCCAATATTCATTTAAAATTGTCCTTAGAAATAGCAGTGCTGGGGGTTTGGAAAGCCATAGCCAGTCAATCAACAATAGAATAATACTCTTATGAAAAATATTGACCTTTAATTTAGTCTGTGGATACTATGCGACTAGAAAGTTTTAAAATGCATGTAAGAAATCACAGCGCAGTTAAAAAATATATGGCAGGTGGAAATCAAAAGAGGATGTTCTACGGAGATAGGTGGGCGGGGCTGAGAGTAGCAGAGGGGTGGGATTAAAAAAGATCGGTAATAGTCATTACTGTAAACACTATAGATGTCTGAGGACTATCTATTCAAAATGTAATGTGTATAATTAATTGTTGTTATTATTGTTATTATTGTTATTATTATTATTATTATTATTATTATTATTATTATTATATATAAAAAAGTAATTACTGTGTATAAAAGTATTGTATGGGGGGTAAAATTGATCTTGGTTATATGCAAACACACTGGTGGCCAGGGAGGCATCTCTTTGTTTGAACGATGGCCCACGTCAACTCTGGCTGACTTCTTTACAATACAATACATTACAATACAATACAACTTTGTCCATTAGTTACAGCAAACAACAAAAACATGTATTCTGCTCCGTTCTTAACCCCCCTAAACAGCAGACCTCACACATACAGTTGAGACCAGCACAGGTTCAAACTGCAGTGCAGCGCCCCTGGATGGAGAGCATGTTGTGGGGTTAAGGGCCTTGCTCAAGGGCCCAACGAAAGGTGAATGTTTTGAGGATGTGAACCCATTAGCTCTCCAGGGTCAGATCAATTCCGCCCGTTCTTTCCAGCACCCGCCCGGGATTCAAACTGGACACTTTTCGCCACAGGTCCAAGCGCCTGCCACAGCTCCAACTCATTTGCCGCTGGGCGAAAACCTGAGTTAATATTCAGAAATAAGCATGAGTTAATCTGCCAAAATGAAGACAAAATGTTATGCTGACATCATTATTATGATAACATACAGTGGGGAGAACAAGTATTTGATACACTGCCGATTTTGCAGGTTTTCCTACTTACAAAGCATGTAGAGGTCTGTAATTTTTTATCATAGGTACACTTCAACTGTGAGAGACGGAATCTAAAACAAAAATCCAGAAAATCACATTGTATGATTTTTAAGTAATTAATTGCATTTATTGCATGACATAAGTATTTGATACATCAGAAAAGCAGAACTTAATATTTGGTACAGAAACATTTGTTTGCAATTACAGAGATCATACATTTCCTGTAGGTCTTGACCAGGTTTGCACACACTGCAGCAGGGATTTTGGCCCACTCCTCCATACAGACCTTCTCCAGATCCTTCAGGTTTAGGGGCTGTCACTGGGCAATACGGACTTTCAGCTCCCCTCCAAAGATTTTCTATTGGGTTCAGGTCTGGAGACTGGCCACTCCAGGACCTTGAGATGCTTCTACGGAGCCACTCCTTAGTTGCCCTGGCTGTGTGTTTCGGGTTCGTTGTCATGCTGGAAGACCCAGCCACGACCCATCTTCAAGTCTTACTGAGGGAAGGAGGTTGTTGGCCAAGATCTCGCGATACATGGCCCCATCCATCCTCCTCACCATAAGGTGCAGTCGTCCTGTACCCTTTGCAGAAAAGCATCCCCAAAGAATTATGTTTCCACCTCCATGCTTCACCGTTGGGATGGTGTTCTTGGGGTTGTACTCATCCTTCTTCTTCCTCCAAACACGGCGAGTGGAGTTTAGACCAAAAAGCTCTGTTTTTGTCTCATCAGACCACATGACCTTCTCCCATTCCTCCTCTGGATCATCCAGATGGTCATTGGCAAACTTCAGACGGGCCTGGACATGCGCTGGCTTGAGCAGGGGGCCCTTGCGTGCGCTGCAGGTTTTAATCCATGACGGCGTAGTGTGTTACTAATGGTTTTCTTTGAGACTGTGGTCCCAGCTCTCTTCAGGTCATTGACCAGGTCCTGCCGTGTAGTTCTGGGCTCATCCCTCACCTTCCTCATGATCATTGATGCCCCACGAGGTGAGATCTTGCATGGAGCCCCAGACCGAGGGTGATTGACCGTCATCTTGAACTTCTTCCATTTTCTAATAATTGCGCCAACAGTTGTTGCCTTCTCACCAAACTGCTTGCCTATTGTCCTGTAGCCCATCCCAGCCTTGTGCAGGTCTACAATTTTATCTCTGATGTCCTTACACAGCTCTCTGGTCTTGGCCATTGTGGAGAGGTTGGAGTCTGTTTGACTGAGTGTGTGGACAGGTGTCTTTTATACAGGTAACAAGTTCAAACAGGTGCAGTTAATACAGGTAATGAGTGGAGAAAAGGAGGGCTTCTTAAAGAAAAACTAACAGGTCTGTGAGAGCCGGAATTCTTACTGGTTGGTAGGTGATCAAATACTTATGTCATGCAATAAAATGCAAATGAATTACTTAAAAATCATACAATGTGATTTTCTGGATTTTTGTTTTAGATTCCGTCTCTCACAGTTGAAGTGTACCTATGATAAAAATTACAGACCTCTACATGCTTTGTAAGTAGGAAAACCTGCAAAATCGGCGGTGTATCAAATACTTGTTCTCCCCACTGTACATGCAGTTGTCATCAGCAGCAGCCACAAGAGAGACCCTCTGATAGTTCTGGGTAACTGCCAGACTGAGCAAAACATAGATAGTGTGTTAAAAGTCATGTAATGATTAACTAGGCTATTGAATCACCAAGACTTATTATACATAATTATTATACAGAAATCATTGTCAAAAGCTGAAGAGAAACTGTTGCATGTAGGTCTATATTATTTATGGATTGATCATATAGAAAAATTAAAATATTATTTTGAACTACTCAAAAGCAATTACATGTGGCACAGAAACCACTGACTCGCTGCATGTTTCTATTATCAAGACACCTGCTGTTAACTCTTAACTGGTTAGGACAGCTCATGAGGTGTCCTAAATATCTGCATAGCTTTTATTTATACCCTTAAGAGTAAAATGTCTTTATTGTCAGCACTTATACGACCAATTTTCTACTCTGAGACGCTTTGTGGATATGGGCTCAGATCTCAAAATATTGTTATAAAATAACTTTGAATGTTTGTTTTACATATATATATATATATACAGTGGGGGAAAAAAGTATTTAGTCAGCCACCAATTGTGCAAGTTCTCCCACTTAAAAAGATGAGAGAGGCCTGTAATTTTCATCATAGGTACACGGCAACTATGACAGACAAATTGAGAAAAGAAAATCCAGAAAATCATATTGTAGGATTTTTTATGAATTTATTTGCAAATTATGGTGGAAAATAAGTATTTGGTCACCTACAAACAAGCAAGATTTATGGCTCTCACAGACCTGTAACTTCTTCTTTAAGAGGCTCCTCTGTCCTCCACTCGTTACCTGTGTTAATGGCACCTGTTTGAACTTGTTATCAGTATAAAAGACACCTGTCCACAACCTCAAACAGTCACACTCCAAACTCCACTATGGCCAAGACCAAAGAGCGGTCAAAGGACACCAGAAACAAAATTGTAGACCTGCACCAGGCTGGGAAGACTGAATCTGCAATAGGTAAGCAGCTTGGTTTGAAGAAATCAACTGTGGGAGCAATTATTAGGAAATGGAAGACATACAAGACCACTGATAATCGCCCTCGATCTGGGGCTCCATCGTAAGATCTCACCCCGTGGAGTCAAAATGATCACAAGAACGGTGAGCAAAAATCCCAGAACCACACGGGGGGACCTAGTGAATGACCTGCAGAGAGCTGGGACCAAAGTAACAAAGCCTACCATCAGTAACACACTACCGCCAGGGACTCAAATCCTGCAGTGCCAGACGTGTCCCCCCTGCTTAAGCCAGTACATGTCCAGGCCCGTCTGAAGTTTGCTAGAGTGCATTTGGATGATCCAGAAGAGGATTGGGGAGAATGTCATATGGTCAGATGAAACCAAAATATAACTTTTGGTAAAAACTCAACTCGTCGTGTTTGGAGGACAAAGAATGCTGAGTTGCATCCAAAGAACACCATACCTACTGTGAAGCGTGGGAGTGGAAACATCATGCTTTGGGGCTGTTTTTTCTGCAAAGGGACCAGGACGACTGATCCGTGTAAAGGGAAAGAATGAATGGGGCCATGTATCGTGAGATTTTGAGTGAAAAACTCCTTCCATCAGCAAGGGCATTGAAGATGAAACGTGGCTGGGTCTTTCAGCATGACAATGATCCCAAACACACCGCCCGGGCAACGAAGGAGTGGCTTCGTAAGAAGCATTTCAAGGTCCTGGAGTGGCCTAGCTAGTCTCCAGATCTCCAACCCCATAGAAAATCTTTGGAGGGAGTTGAAAGTCCGTGTGCCCAGTGACAGCCCCAAAACATCACTGCTCTAGAGGAGATCTGCATGGAGGAATGGGCCAAAATACCAGCAACAGTGTGTAAAAACTTGTGAAGACTTACAGAAAACGTTTGACCTGTGTCATTGCCAACAAAGGGTATATAACAAAGTATTGAGAAACTTTTGTTATTGACCAAATACTTATTTTCCACCATAATTTGCAAAACATTTCATAAAAAATCCTACAATGTGATTTTCTGGATATTTTTTTCTCATTTTGTCTGTCATAGTTGACGTGTACCTATGATGAAAATTACAGGCCTCTCTCATCTTTTTAAGTGGGAGAACTTGCACAATTGGTGGCTGACTAAATATTTTTTTCCCCCACTGTATGAATATATATATATATATTTATATATGAATATATATATATGAATATTACTAACGTAACCCAGTGTAAAGACTGGGTTTAATTTATTGTGTTGCTCTGCTCATGTCCGCGTACTGGAACTTTCCGCTTCCCCGTACAGAACTGTCCGCGTCCACGTACGGTGTGGCGGCAAGCATATTGTCCAGTTAGGAGCAGATGGGTTGAGGTGATCTTGGGGAATAACGACGGAGTTCGTTACAGTGTTGAGACACCGAAGTTTATTGTTCAATTTTCTTTTTGGTCAGGGACAGTATGAGTGTAGCCAGATCCTTTTCACTCGCTATCCTTGTTTCATTTTGTGGTTAACTGGATTCGTCATCATCCTCGAGACGAGGGACAGACGAACGACCTGCCAGCTAGCCAAGCTAGTTATCCTAGCTACCACTACATCATCACCGGCTGCCTGCATTTCTTGTGGACCGATGGAGCTCCCTGGTTGTTTCTTCCACCTGTTAAATACCGTGGAGGGCTTCTCCCTCTCTCGTTGACGGATGCTGGCCTACGCTCCCTCTGTCCGGTTCTCCTCTCTTCACTAGATGGATGGTACATTTAGTGTTTAACCCCTCTGTGTCCAAGGACCAAACTTTTGAATATTATTTTTTTAACGCTTTTTTTCGGAGAAAAACTTGTTAATTTCAACCGCCATGGAGCCCAGTTTCATAATATTACCTTATGTCTTTAGTTATGAAGTAATTGCGAAAAAACAGGCCTTATGTTTGGGCATTTTTCACCCTACCAGCTCCTATTAGTTCTATTGAGCTCCGTGACACCGACTCGCCGTCAGAACATTCTATTCCCAGCCCATTGTTCTGCGTCACAATGCCAGCTTCACTATTGTTATCAATGAGACCTGCCTGCGTTAACCCTGTAGGTTTACCTCAGGTAACTTATTATTAACAAGGTTACGGCTACTTGGTGAGCGTTAACCCTGTAGGTTTACCTCAGGTAACTTATTATTAACAAGGTTACGGCTACTTGGTGAGCGTTAAGCATGTAGGTTTACCTCAGGTAACTTATTATTAACAAGGTTACGGATACTTGGTGAGCGCACACACTGTTCACCTGAGTACATGTTGTCGTCACCAATAGTGAGGGGACATACAGTTTAAGAGGTAATGGCTGGCGGATAGCCATCAAACATTAAACATTTTCTGGTCGTGTTTAACCATATTTGTTTTAAGAAAAAATTGTACAAACTAAACAAATCCTCTTTTTCAAGATGTGTCCGATTTAAACAGCCAGAAGACATTTCTTAATTAAGAAATAAAAAATGTTTTGACGACTTGTTGTTTCTAAATGGCTGCTTGGTAATTTGATATGCATCGAAATCTTCGTTTGTAGGCATCAAATTGAGTGAATGCTGCGCAGGTTCACAGAGTTGCAAACCAAATGGATATAATGGGGTGATTGTTGTCTAATCGGGTGGTCTAGCTCATTGATTTGTAGATCTGACGCAGTTGCTACCTCAGATTATGAGCCTAGCAAGTGTTGTGAATGAGCTATGTAGTACCCACATACGGCCACAAGGAGGAGCAAGAGTGCCATAAACCCATACTGTTTTTGGCCATATCTCCCCAGGGGTATCAGCTCCTCTCTCCCCAGGGGTAGAAGTTCCTCTCTCCCAGAGGTAACAGTAGTGGTAGTCGGTGGTGGTGGTTGTAGCTGTGACTGGAGTGAGGCCTGTCCAGGGGCTTTTCTAGGATTTGAAGACGAAGCCAGTATGGGGGTCCAGGGGCTTTTCAACAGCTAAATGCATGAATTTGGTGCACTTTGAGATGAACATTGAGAGATTAGATATTTCTCAGGTAACTTGCACCTTCCCACCTGCCACAGCAGACACTGTCCGTACTCAATTACAGTTGCTACTGTGGGTCTCTCTACTCTGGAACACTCTCTACTCAGGAACACTCTCTACTCTGGAACACTCTCTACTCTGGAACACTCTCTACTCTGTAACACTCTCTACTCTGGAACACTCTCTACTCTGGAACACTCTCTACTCTGGAACACTCTCTACTCTGGAACACTCTCTACCCTGGAACACTCTCTACTCTGGAACACTCTCTACTCTGGAACACTCTCTACTCTAGAACACTCTCTACTCTGGAACACTCTCTACTCTGGAACACTCTACTCTGGAACACTCTCTACTCTGGAACACTCTCTACTCTGGAACACTCTCTACTCTAGAACACTCTCTACTCTGGAACACTCTCTACTCTGGAACACTCTCTACTCAGGGAACACTCTCTACTCTGGAACACTCTCTACCATGGAACACTCTCTCACTCTGGAACACTCTCTCACTCTGGAACACTCTCTACTCTGGAACACTCTCTACTCTGAAACACTCTCTACTCTGGAACACTGTCTACTCTGGAACACTCTCTACTCTGGAACACTCTCTACTCTGGAACACTCTCTACTCTGGAACACTCCCTACTCAGGAACACTCTCTACTCTGGAACACTCTCTACTCTGGAACACTCTCTAGTCTGGAACACTCTCTACTCTGGAACACTCTCTACCCTGGAACACTCTCTACTCTGGAACACTCTCTACCATGGAACACTCTCTACTCTGGAACACTCTCTACTCTGGAACACTCTCTACCCTGGAACACTCTCTACTCTGGAACACTCTCTACTCTGGAACACTCTCTACTCTAGAACACTCTCTACTCTGGAACACTCTCTACTCTGGAACTCTCTCTACTCTGGAACACTCTCTACTCTAGAACACTCTCTACTCTGGAACACTCTCTACTCTGGAACACTCTCTACTCAGGAACACTCTCTACTCTGGAACACTCTCTACCATGGAACACTCTCTCACTCTGGAACACTCTCTCACTCTGGAACACTCTCTACTCTGGAACACTCTCTACTCTGGAACACTCTCTACTCTGGAACACTCTCTACCATGGAACACTCTCTACCATGGAACACTCTCTACCATGGAACACTCTCTACTCTGGAACTCTCTCTACTCTGGAACACTCTCTACTCTGGAACACTCTCTACTCTGGAACACTCTCTACTCTGGAACACTCTCTACTCTGGAACACTCTCTATCATGGAACATTCTATACTCTGGAACACTCTCTACCATGGAACACTCTCTACCACGGAACACTCTCTACCATGGAACACTACCATGGAAGACTCTCTACTTTGGAACACTCTCTACTCTGGAACACTCTCTACCATGGAACATTCTATACTCTGGAACACTCTCTACCATGGAACACTCTCTACCATGGAACACTCTCTACCATGGAACACTCTACCATGGAACACTCTCTACTCTGGAACACTCTCTACCATGGAACACTCTGTACTCTGGAACACTCTCTACTCTGGAACACTCTCTACTCTGGAACACTCTCTACCATGGAACACTCTCTACTCTGGAACACTCTCTACTCTGGAACACTCTCTACTCTGGAACACTCTCTACCATGGAACACTCTCTACTCTGGAACACTCTCTACTCTGGAACACTCTCTACTCTGGAACACTCTCTACCATGGAACACTCTCTACTCTGGAACACTCTCTACTCTGGAACACTCTCTACTCTGGAACACTCTCTACCATGGAACACTCTCTACTCTGGAACACTCTCTACTCTGGAACACTCTCTACCATGGAACACTCTCTACCATGGAACACTCTCTACTCTGGAACACTCTCTACTCTGGAACACTCTCTACTCTGGAACACTCTCTACATACAGTGGGGGGAAAAAGTATTTAGTCAGCCACCAATTGTGCAAGTTCTCCCACTTAAAAAGATGAGAGAGGCCTGTAATTTTCATCATAGGTACACGTCAACTATGACAGACAAATTTAGATTTTCTTTTCTCCAGAAAATCACATTGTAGGATTTTTAATGAATTTATTTGCAAATTATGGTGGAAAATAAGTATTTGGTCACCTACAAACAAGCAAGATTTCTGGCTCTCACAGACCTGTAACTTCTTCTTTAAGAGGCTCCTCTGTCCTCCACTCGTTACCTGTATTAATGCCACCTGTCTGAACTTGTTATCAGTATAAAAGACACCTGTCCACAACCTCAAACAGTCACACTTCAAACTCCACTATGGCCAAGACCAAAGAGCTGTCAAAGGACACCAGAAACAAAATTGTAGACCTGCACCAGGCTGGGAAGACTGAATCTGCAATAGGTAAGCAGCTTGGTTTGAAGAAATCAACTGTGGGAGCAATTATTAGGAAATGGAAGACATACAAGACCACTGATAATCTCCCTCGATCTGGGGCTCCACGCAAGATCTCACCCCGTGGGGTCAAAATGATCACAAGAACTGAGAGCAAAAATCCCAGAACCACACGGGGGGACCTAGTGAATGACCTGCAGAGAGCTGGGACCAATGTAACAAAGCCTACCATCAGTAACACACTACGCCGCCAGGGACTCAAATCCTGCAGTGGCAGACGTGTCCCCCTGCTTAAGTCAGTACATGTCCAGGCCCGTCTGAAGTTTGCTAGAGTGCATTTGGATGATCCAGAAGAGGATTGGGAGAATGTCATATGGTCAGATGAAACCAAAATATAACTTTTAGGTAAAAACTCAACTCGTCGTGTTTGGAGGACAAAGAATGCTGAGTTGCATCAAAGGACACCATACCTACTGTGAAGCATGGGGGTGGAAACATCATGCTTTGGGGCTGTTTTTCTGCAAAGGGACCAGGACGACTGATCCGTGTAAAGGAAAGAATGAATGGGGCAATGTATCGTGAGATTTTTAGTGAAAACCTCCTTCCATCAGCAAGGGCATTGAAGATGAAACGTGGCTGGGTCTTTCAGCATGACAATGATCCCAAACACACCGCCCCGGGCAACGAAGGAGTGGCTTCGTGAAGAAGCATTTCAAGGTCCTGGAGTGGCCTAGCCAGTCTCCAGATCTCAACCCCATAGAAAATCTTTGGAGGGAGTTGAATGTCCGTGTCGCCCAGCGACAGCCCCAAAACATCACTGCTCTAGAGGAGATCTGCATGGAGGAATGGGCCAAAATACCAGCAACAGTGTGGGAAAACCTTGTGAAGACTTACAGAAAACGTTTGACCTGTGTCAGTGCCAACAAAGGGTATATAACAAAGTATTGAGAAACTTTTGTTATTGACCAAATACTTATTTTCCACCATAATTAGCAAATAAATTCATTAAAACTCCTACAATGTGATTTTCTGGAAAAAAAAATTCTCATTTTGTCTGTCATAGTTGACGTGTACCTATGATGAAAATTACAGGCCTCTCTCATCTTTTTAAGTGGGAGAACATGCAGAATTGGTGGCTGACTAAATACTTTTTTTCCCCACTGTATATCTACAGTGTATTGCCAAAAACCACTCAACAACTTCAAACAAAGACTCTCTCTCTCAACAAAACTTAAATATGCCAATTAGCAGACACTTTCATCCAAAGCGACTTGCAATCATGTGCGCATACATATATATATATTTTTACATATGGGTGGTCCCGGGGATCGAACCCACTACCCTGGCGTTACAAGTGCCATGCTCTACCAATTGAGCTAACGAGGACCACACAAACTATTCACATCAAACACTTATTATCATAACAGTATGGTGCTTTTAAAACTCACATCACTGTAATTGATCCATTTGAAGAAAGAAGTTCAACAGATTGAAACTGAGTGAAAAACATGGTTGTTGTGGATGTTTTATATTATGTATACACATAGGCTATATATGAGCCCAAGCCCCAAAAAAACTAATGATAAAATAATGTTTGAACCATTATACAATACATAGCCTACTGCATATTACACACGGCAGAAAAACATTAAAAACTGAAAAAAGGATTGAAGATGTCTTCGGTACATAATTGGTCTAGCCTTGACTCCACAATTAAACACATTCTAGTAATGTCCTTTGAGTGATGACTGTATTATTATACATACTGGATGGACTGGTTACCTTATGTTACGCTCCACACTTCCTATCCATGAGTCTGGGAGAGAACGTATAGGCCTAGGCGATGCTGTTGGTTCATTGATTGTGCAGGGCAGCTTACAGAGTTAGCCTTCCGGTTTACAGAATTAGATTTTAATATAGTCTAGTAATAGGAAGAAAACAAATATGTTCATAATTAATAGGATGACATATTACCTTTAGCTACAGAATATCTCACCACCGTGCGTTTCCATCTCCTCCCCTCTATCCTTCATTCATTTTTCGAACGCGCAGAGAGAAGGGCTGTCAACAGTTTAGTGAAATATGTTTCCTTGTGAAAACATGTTACTATTGACGATCCAAAACAGATTCCACCTGGTTTCCCAAATGAAGCACTGGGTAGCTGCAGGAACAGGGTTGGAGAGCCCATGGCATACAGAGTTTGGGCGGAATATCACCTGTCGGGCAGCGAGAGGCTGCATGCTCCTCAAACAGTGGTGGATTTTTGGAGTGAAATAACCAGAGTATACACAGCATATGATTGAAAAACTAAAAACGTACAGGCAGGAAAGCAGCCTCCATTCGCTAGTCGAGCTGTTCCCCTGACCCTGTTCATGCCCATTTGATAAACGGACATTATAAATCGAAACCAATTGTAAAATATTAAGGCCAGGCACCTCAGGCAAAAAATATGATTTTGCTTCCATCTGTTAATGTTCCGATTTTGGGATATTTTGGAACTATAACTTCCATACTTTATAAAATGTACAATTACATCGGCAATAATGTATATAAATACTTGATTTGTATAATTTTATCCCAACTCCGTCAACTACACCTAGCATAAATGTCGTTTTTGTTAGCATGTTTCATGTAGAACTTCAACCGCTATTTTTCAAACTCTCCATGTTGAATCATATATAATTCAACAGCTTGTTTTCCGGAGCAGATCGTTACTAGTCCATACATGGCTATATTCTTTCGGATGCTCTCCATGTTGAATCACGGCGTATATAATCCAACCGCTATTGGTTCCACAACACTCTCCAAATGTTGAATCATATATAATTCAGCAGATGCGTTACTAGTCCATACATGGCGTATTATCACTATTATTATTATTATTAGAAAAAGGAGGTATTTACTGACATCCGATTGGTTACTGACATTTAATGGAACTTTCCGGCAACCTGATTGGTTACTGGCATTTAATGGCACTTTCCGCCAACCTGATTGGTTAAAAGGCCTCACCTGCAATGCCGCACAGCGCTACTCTCGTTTGAAAATATCTCCCGCGAGGAATCCACGTAAAGAGAGACAAAATGAGAAAATCTCGAAGAATATACCTACAGTATGTGAGTTAAAATAGGCGATCTCAGTTAGCCAATGCGAGAAAAGCAGTGAATGAAAGAAAACATGAGCCTGATCAGCCGATCCAGGCAGTGGCAGTACAGGTAGAGGAGGAAAAGGAGGAGGCCGGCAGCAGCGCGTCGAGGCGCACATTAGTTGAGATGAAGATGACAGCTAGCAGCGATCAACCAGACTGCAGACAGACAGACAGCCAACAGTGGCTTTTATTCCACATGTCACAAAGAAACCAACTTGTACATGATTTGATTTGCCCTATGTGTCTAAACACTGGACTGAAAATCACCATAGACCCCCACCAACCAGGGATTCTGTAATTCTGTCATGATAGAATGGGCACCCTGAGAAGGGGATCGTGATGCATTTAGGAGGAGTGTTTCCACTTCCTCCAGGCTGCAGGAGGGCTCCAGGGGAGATGTGGCATTTTATATAAATGTGAGGATGGTTCTTCTAGCACACAAACTTGGACTTGGTTATGCAGCTCTAAAGAAAATTAACAAAGTCCTAGAGATTCCTTCCTTGAGTCTCAGCTCATATCAGAGACATGACAGGAGAGTGACAGGTCAATAAAAAGGGAGAGTAGCCCATTATTGTCAGGTGACTTGCTGTGTATAAATAATATTTAGTAGCCAACTGTGATTACTGAGAAATTAGCTTTACATCAAGTAAATGCATGGTGATATGCTAATATGTACATAGGGTAACATGCTGATATGCTAATATGTACATAGGGTAACATGCTGATATGCTAATATGTACATAGGGTAACATGCTGATATGCTAATATGTACATAGGGTAACATGCTGATATGCTAATATGTACATAGGGTAACATGCTGATATGCTAATATTTACATAGGGTAACATGCTGATATGCTAATATTTACATAGGGTAACATGCTGATATTTAGTCCTGCAGTTATGACTGTAATGTCGACAGACATCATAATAAGTACTTTTTCCCCCCACTTTAGTAGCAGAGGTTCAGAGAGGGCAACAGCCAATGGGGAGTGCTGCAAAGCTAATTAGAATACGCAGATATAGACCCAGACATAGCAGAGTTGCTGAAGGAGGATGAGGATGCCATCATAGACATTCATGGATCCTTTGATGGCTCTTGGCACAAGAGAGGATTCACTTCAACTACGGGATAGGTGTGTACATTGGTGCTGGTACCAGCCAGCCCTAGAAAATGGTGAAGATCCACCCAGTCGCAAAAAACATGGAGGCCATACATTCTTTAATTGAGAGGATGCACAGAAAATGGTACCTGTATATCACAGGATGTCAAATGATAACATCCTCAAAAGAATGTAGCACGGAGGAACCCAGAATGCAAATGAATGTCTGAACTCTAATATGGTCGCGATGCCCCAAAACTGTCTTCTTGGGCAAAAGCCTCATTGCCAGTATGGCAGGAGCCACGTTCAATGAGGGAGCCACAGCTATATCAAATGTGATGGACAAATTGTGTATTGACAGCACTTTGGCGACACTGGAAGCAATCAGAGAGGAGTTGTGAGAGCTGATGCTGCTTCAATGGAGTGTGACAAGGGTAGGAGCAGGTCACATGACACAGTCAAGAAAGTAAAGCAGCACCAGCAACAACTCAAAGAGGGCCGTACATATGGGGCAGGCATAGCTGATTACTGTTCTGCACATTTCAACAGCCATACAAAAGCCTTGGATGTGACAAATTGAGCAAAGTGATATGAGAATTTGCCCAAAACTGCATATTTGCCCTACAGACCAGTATTCAAAGCATATGATCTATTGCTTGAAACAAATGAATTAAACATGCTGATGTATTTGTAAAAGGTATATTTGATGTTTATTTGTCAGTTTAGAAGTGATATATGAAAAATAGATTAATTTAATGTGACGTAAATTGTCATATTTATGGAAAGTACATTTTAATTGTAGTCTGTGGTGTTTGGCATTACAGTTGTTCTCAATTGCTAAAACACAATTTCTGAAACCTTGCTCCATTTCCTGAAAACATGAAAAACAAAACCTCATCTTCAAGCACTATTTACAAAACCTCTGACTCCTCTCGCAAAATGAAACATTCGCCCTCAAAACAGTTTTTACCTGTGTTCAAAATCAAACACTGCTCTCAAATCATAAACAAAGTGATCAAAATGATAAACACTCTCAAGCAGTCAGTAAACAATACACCGAAAAATAGAAAACACATTGTTCAAAACATACAGTTCTCAGGGAGAAGTACATTTTTAATCTCAAAACAAATGTCATGTTTTTCCGTCATTGTCTTTTGATGAACGAAAACATGTTCTATCATAGTAGCTCAAAATTGATCAGAAATTACTGCTCTGCTTTGCTCTTTGCAATTTAGTTTTTTGTTCTTCCTCCTCCTTGTACCCCTATTTTTACAGTACTGTACCCTGCATCTCACAAACTGGTCCTTTGTCTCTGTGATACTGTAATTCTTGTTCTTTGTTGATATGAACCTGCAACCAGTCAAAATCTATTGAGCAGTCAGTACTGTTAACAAATGGAAAGCCCAATGTTCAGGGCCATACAATTTGTCCATTGTCCAGTATACAGCCTACAATGCACTGTACTACAGTATACAATACTAAAAGGGACACAAATCAAAGGAGTAAACATGTGATCAATGTGCTTCTTCTTGTCTTTGGGCTGGGTCAGGCCAGAGCACTTCGTCCACATCACAAGCAATATTGTCCCTCCTTAGGCAACAGGGAAGAAGCCTCTTGTGTGCCGTATCCAGCCCTGACATTATTCCTCAACTGTATCACCACAGGCTAAATCCATGGCTTGCAGCATATTTACTCTGGTGTAGGGTTGTCTATCATACACTTTCCATCTCCAAGAGGAGGAAAACTTTTAATCGGATTCAGGAAAGGAGAGTATGGAGGGAGGTACAATGTTAAACCATTCCCTTACCTGAGCAGCTCGGTGGAAACTGACATTGTCCCACACTATCACATAGGTGGGAATGGGATTCTCATTTAGCTCTTGACCCTGCTGCTCTTGAACCTGCTGCTCAAATAAAATATCTCTTAGATTGGCCATAGATCTTAGAAGGTGCCGGGTGTTATATGGCCCGAGTGTAACATGGTGATGTAGAACGCCATGGTTGCCGATAGCAGCACAGATTGTGACATCGCCACCTCGTTGACCAGGGACTTCAACAACGGCCCGCTGTCCAATCATGTTTCGGGCCTCTCCCTTCTCCTCTTTGTTAGATTGAAGCCTTGATTCATCGACAAAGATGAACTCATGGGGTCTGTCCAAGGATTCCAGGTCAAATATTGTCTGTGTAGAAATACAATATACTGTATGTAGGATTTTGTAAGTGGTCCAGAGACAGTGCTCTACTGTAGAGTACAATTAGGCCTACTGTATGCACTTCTGATTCACATACATTGGATGTACTGAAGAGTAATGTCATTCACATAGTATGTGTTAGTACTGTAGACAATCTGGATAACAGTAAATGTTTCTGAATGTACACTTACTTGCACATACCGAGCTCGCAGTTCTTTCACCCTTGGTGAGTTGCGCTCAAAAGGTACTCTGTATACTTGTTTCATTCGCATCCTGTTACAAGACGGAGGACACGGTCAATAGTGGAAACGCTCGGACACTGTCGATGCCCTGGAAGTGTGTGTTGTCTTGTATCACTGCGTTCCTGGATTTCTCTGAGTCGTATTGCATTATCTTGAAGGACCATGCCAACTATAACGGCCTCTTGCTCCCCAGTGAATATAGCTGTCCTTCCACCTGCATGTGGCAGCCTTGCAATTCTACAAAAAGTAGTTGTGCAGTTACAAAACATATTCATGCAGTACAATACATACAGTGATTCAGTTTACAGACGTCTATTGAAACAGCTGCATATAGTGTAGTACAGTAAATTTGCAATTACAAAAATACAGTAGTACACTGTACCTGTTCTCTTCTCTGAATGTCCTTACTATGGTGGACACAGAAAATCGGCTCAAATTGGGTTGCACTCTAAGTCCTGCTTCCTCATTGTCAGTCCATGGACAAGAACATGGTCTATGACTGTTGCTCGAATTTAATCAGATATTTCCACTCTTTGTCTTCCTCTTCCTCTTCGTCCTCCTCTTCCTCTTTCTTGCCCTCCTCCTCCTCTTCCTCCTCGTCGCCCACCTCGCATACGCCCTCGTCCTCGTCCTCTCACATTGTTTCTTCTATCCATTCTCAGACTTTCTCCTTCCCACCTTGAACAACCTGTTTGCTCTCTGAACTGCCTTATATTGGTTGTGTCGCATCATTTGAAACAGGTTAAATCCATTTTGAGTGGTTGTGTTCAATCAATGACATGTGTTCTCTATTTGTGTTTGATTGTTGCCTCTTGTGTTTACCAGTATGGATGACATGTGCATTAGAGTGCAGAATGTGTTTTGAGAATGAGAATGTGTTTAGAGTTTTGCTGAAAAGTCTAAGTGAGATCTGCATATTGTGTTTTACCATGTGAAATGGTTTAAGGTATTGACAACAGACTGCATAATTAGCTAAATGAGTCCAGGCAACTGAGAACTTTGTTCAGCCAATGGGTTTTAGTGTTTTAGCAATTTGGCCCTTTTATAAACGCATTTCATGCAATTCCACGTCATTTTACTTGACTGGAGACTCTGGCATAATCTTTATTAATGCCGTGTTCAAAACAACTGGAAACTCTGAGCTGGGAAATCTCAGACTTCCGACTTTAATGAGTTCAAGACAACTGGGAAATGGGGAAAAACGAGCTCCGACTGGAAACATTTGTTTTAAACGGTCATCCTACTGGGAATTCTGGCCTCTTTCTAGAGCTTTCTAGAGCTTTCCTGATTTGAAGACCACTGATGTCATGATTCTACCTCATTTTTCCCCGAGTTCCCATTTGCCTTGAAAGCGCAATACCGCACAAATGATCGAAATGACAGGCTATTTTGACACTGAAAAACTGAGAATCTGAGATCAATGAAAACGAACTTGAATCCATCAATAGCATATGCCTAGGTGTGTCTAGACATATTGTATGCTACAATATGAGGAGGAAATTATAGTCCTAAAAATGTTTTAAAGTTTAACTGACAGAAACAGATGCCTTGTTATTGTGCTACACTCATTTACATTTTAGTCATTTAGCAGACGCTCTTATCCAGACCGACTTACAGTTAGTGAGTGCATACATTTTCATACTGGCCCCCCGTGGGAATCGAACCCAAAACCCTGGCATTGTAAACACCATGCTCTACCAACTGAGCTACACGGGGCCTAGGTTATTTTATAAATAAGCTATTTATCCTCTGTGACTACATTTTAGGCTTTCTCATGGTGTAGTAGGCTATTTTGAATTATTTCATTTATTTCTGAACAGACAGCAGTAATTCTATAACTTTGTAAAATGTATTTGAATTGAGAGGTACCGGATCCGGCCAAATAGGTTCCAGAATGAAACAGTCCAAAACGGAGAGGTGCCGGATCCTGTTCCGGCAGGATCCGGATCAAATTAAGCACTGATAATACACTATAACCATCATATCAAAGTAAACTTGGAGTCACGCGATATATTGCGTGGTCCTCCCACTACGACTCGGGAAAGCATGCAGTTTTAGGCTACAGATTAAATAAATTATGATGAAATTCACAGGTTGGTGAAAGTGCACGGTGACGAGCTTGATGCTCCTTTCCAATAAATATTAAGGGTCTTATTCAGCTAACATGATGATCGATGCTTAGCTGCCATTTGTGAAATACATATAATATCGATATAGCCATACCCACACTGTATCTGTGAGTTGTGGGCATGTGTCATGGCCAGAGTGGGCACATTTGCTATATAATGCAACAGCTTTAGTGACAAAACCATCAGTAGAGTTGAAGATGCGATGGAAACCCATTTAACTTGTGTTTTTCATGTGGTACATGGGAATTTAACCACACAAGGAATTACGTTATCATGTACAGCCTTTTATCCACAAAAAATCAGTTTGAGGGAAAATGCGCATATTGTTTTATGCAGATTTTAGAATATTCGCATGGAAACCTTTCGAATATTGGATGAAAACCGATCTATTGACCAGATACTCCATTGTCCGCTCCAACAATGAAAATAATTGTCTTAAAAAAGTTAAAGGCAGTCGAGAGGAAGCAAGATCAACAGAACCGAAAACCAGAAAAAACATTCAGGCAGGAGGGTGGTTAACTCGCGCGCTAGTCCACAAGACGTTCAGGCAGGAGGGGGTTAACTGGTGCTCTAGTCCACAAGACGTTCAGGCAGGAGGGGGGGTTAACTGGCGCGCTAGTCCACAAGACGTTCAGGCAGGAGGGGGGTTAACTGGCGCCCTAGTCCACAAGACGTTCAGGCAGGAGGGGGTTAACTGGCGCTCTAGTCCACAAGACGTTCAGGCAGGAGGGGGGTTAACTGGCGCGCTAGTCCACAAGACGTTCAGGCAGGAGGGGGGTTAACTGGCGCTCTAGTCCACAAGACGTTCAGGCAGGAGGGGGGGTTAACTGGCGCTCTAGTCCACAAGACGCTCAGGCAGGAGGGGGGTTAACTGGCGCTCTAGTCCACAAGACGTTCAGGCAGGAGGGGGTTAACGGGCGCTAGTCCACAAGACATTCAGGCAGGAGGGGTTAACTGGGGGCTAGTCCACAAGACGTTCAGGCAGGAGGGGGTTAACGGCGGTAGTCACAAGACGTTCAGGCAGGAGGGGGTTAACTGGCGGCTAGTCCACAAGACGTTCAGGCAGGAGGGGGGTTAACTGGCGCTCTAGTCCACAAGACGTTCAGGCAGGAGGGGGGTTAACTGGCGCGCTATTCCACAAGACGTTCAGGCAGGAGGGGGTTAACTGGCGCTCTAGTCCACAAGACGTTCAGGCAGGAGGGGGGTTAACTGGCGCTCTAGTCCACAAGACGTTCAGGCAGGAGGGGTTAACTGGGCGCTAGTCCACAAGACGTTCAGGCAGGAGGGGGGTTAACTGGCGCTCTAGTCCACAAGACGCTCAGGCAGGAGGGGGTTAACTGGCGCTCTAGTCCACAAGACGTTCAGGCAGGAGGGAGGTTAACTGGCGCTCTAGGGTCCACAAGACGTTCAGGCAGGAGGGGGTTAACTGGCGCGCTAGTCCACAAGACGTTCAGGCAGGAGGGGGGTTAGACTGGCGCGCTAGTCCACAAGACGCTCAGGCAGGAGGGGGGTTAACTGGGCGCGCTAGTCCACAAGACGTTCAGGCAGGAGGGGGGTTAACTGGGGCGCTAGTCCACAAGACGTTCAGGCAGGAGGGGGTTAACTGGGCTCCAGTCCACAAGACGTTCAGGCAGGAGGGGGGTTAACTGGCGCTCTAGTCCACAAGACGTTCAGGCAGGAGGGGGGGTTAATCTGGCGCGCTAGTCCACAAGACATTCAGGCAGGAGGGGGGTTAACTGGCGCGCTAGTCCACAAGACGTTCAGGCAGGAGGGGGGTTAACCGGCGCTCTAGTCCACAAGACGTTCAGGCAGGAGGGTGGTCCAGAACTCTCCTGAGGAGTCAGTGGAAGGAAAGCAGTCTGAACCAGGTTTTGCCTGTGCTTAGCTCTATTCCGTTTCTTTTTATCCCCAAAACTCCCTAGTCCTCGTCGATGACAAGCAGACCCATAACATGATGCAGCCACCACCAAGAAAACAGTGGCACTCAGTGATGTGTTGTGTTGGATTTGCCCCAAACATAAAACTTTTTATTCAGGACATAAAGTGAATTTCTTTGCCACATTTTTTAGCAGTTTTACTTTAGTACTTTATTGCAAACAGGATGCATGTTTTGTAATATTTGTGTCCCGTGTGGCTCAGTTGATAGAGCAAGGTGCTTGCAATGCCAGGATTGTAGGTTTGATTCCCACGGGGACCATAGCGTCTGCTAAATGACTGAAATGTGAATGTATTCTGTACAGGCTTCTTTTCACTCTGTCAATTAGGCTAGTGTTATGGAGTAACTACAATGTTGTTGATCCATCCTCAGTTTTCTCTTATCACAGCCATTCAACTCTAACTGTTTTAAAGTCACCATTGGCCTCATGGTGAAATCCCTGAGCGGTTTCCTTCCTCACTGGCAACTGAGTTAAGAAGGACGCCTGTATCTTTGTAGTGACACACCATCCAAAGTGTAATTATTAACTTCACCACGCTCAAATAAATATTCTGCTTTTATTTTATTTTTACCCATCTACCAATAGGTGCCTTCTTTGCGAGGCTTTGGAAAACCTCCCTGGTCTTTGTGGTTGAATTTGTGTTTGAAATTCACTGCTCGACTGAGGGACCTTTCAGATAATTTTATATGTGGTATAAAGAGATGAGGTTGTCATTCAGAAATCCTGTTGAACACTATTATTGCACACAGGTGAGTCCATGGCACTTATTATGTGTCTCGTTAAGCATATTTTTACTCCTGAACTTATTTAGGCTTGCCATAACAAAGGGGTTGAATACTTGTTGACTCAAGACATTTCAGCTTTTCATTTTTAATTAATTTCTAAAAACATTATTCCACTGACATTATGGAGTATTGTGTGTAGGCCAGTGACACAAAATCTCAATTGAATCCATTTTTAATTCAGGCTGTGTAACAACAACATGTGGAAAAATTCAAGGGTGTGACTTTCTGAAGGCACTGTATTATAGACCGTTCAGACTTCAGTAGGGGACGTTGTTGGGCATCTCCTTTAGCATACGCATCAGATTCATCTACTGGATTGTTATCAATCTAAATAAATACCATCTAAAATAAAATATTGCTTGATTGAATGCAGTCATGTCTTAAGAATATGTTGTTACTTATTTTGAATAGTTGTATATTTAGAAGTACATAAAATGCACGTAAGGATATGTTTTATATTATAACCAATCAGCATTCAGGATTAGACGTTATATAATATTCTACAAAGGCCTACTAAAACATGTAGCATATTTTAGTTTCCCATACAATAAAAACATGACAATGTAATCCATTTGATAAATAGTATTTATAGATGTGATTAGTAATAGAGTTATAGTAAGTAATACAGTCCAGTAACAGCTTCTTTTTACAAAGTAAAACGTAAAAGAGAATTATATCAACCTGCAAGGCTCACGGTCATATTATTTGCTGTAGACAGTGCCAAAGCTGATAAATAGTGCAGAAACAATTGGAAAGGATGAATTACATGAATAAATATCGGTGAAAAAGATATCCATGAAAAAGATATGAAAACAAGAGTAATTTATTGATTGTATGGGACCCTGTATTGTGGCCTTACCCGTGTCTTAACTCATGAATCAATCTCATGAATAATGCTTCAGTTCGGCTGGCGCTGAACTCGCTAGCCAAACCCAACGAGTGTTCTAGAATACTCCCTTAAAAAGACCTTAAAAAGACCTTCGCTTGAAAATCATGAAAAAAGAGGCAGTAGTCCTATTTGTCCTTTTTGAGATGCCGTAGCCAGTATACACTCAAAATCGTCTGAATTAATTAAGATAACTCAAGCAATCTTGGCAAAATGGGTAAAATTGCAGGACATTTGCTTTAAAACTGCAATAATTCTCTCTGCCCCATGGCAAAATATGTAGAATTGCATGAAATTGGTTATAAAATTGCTACATTTTCTCTCCACCCCAATGCAAATGTGTAGAACTGCAGAATACTTGCTTTTAAAACTGCAATATTTTCTCTACACCACATGGCAAAATGTGTAAAAAATAATTAGACCACCCACAACTCTTCATCATCATTACACCATTGTTCTAAATTAAATTCACCTCTTCACCCTCCTCATCGTTCAGTTCATTCAAATGTAATTGTAAAGTAACGGCACCATTATCCGTTTCCATCGCCCGTTCATCCATTGGCATCATTCAACCAGTGAGGAGAGAGACACATTATCACCTGGGTACCGACGTCTTACAGCGCATTTGTCTTGGCCCCTTAAGTTAGTACTAGGTGTGGAAACATTGCTTTCACCTGTCCAGTTCTCTCATGTAGTTGAGATGAAGGAGAGGAGACAAGGAGAGGAGACAAGGAGAGGAGACAAGGAGAGGAAGTCCATGTAGAATGTTGATATGCCCCCCAGGAGTTGTTGATGTCCTGAGATGTCTGTCTGTTTAGTGCTGTATGCTTGATGTCCTCCTAATATTTCTATATTTCTTAATTCCATTGTTTTCCCTTTTAGATCTGTGTGTATTGTTGTGTATTGTTAGATATTACTGCACTGAGCTAGGAACACAAGCATTTTACTACACCCTCCATAGCATCTGCTAAATATGTGTATGTGACCAATAAAATAGATTTGCTGAACCCGTATTGGGAGGTGGTTAACTAGTCAGTATATTCCACTGATTCATATGGTTACCAGTCCATACATTGGCTGTAAAAGTGGGTAAAACCTGACAAGCGTATAACTCTAGCTATGTGGTCTTTACTTGAGTGTGTTTCAGCAGGGTGAGGTCAGGAGAGGGTGAGGTCAGTCAGTATTTTTCTGAACTCCTAAAATCCTTCACACAATCTGATGGGATGAATGTTCAACCCCATTAAAATAACCATAAAGTCTATATAGTACCTTTAAGTTAAGACCTCACAGATCTGTTCATGGCAAAGCAGTTCAATTAATGATATTATTTGATTCTTAAAGAATATAACTTATAAATCATGAGCCTCATCTTGAGGAGTCACCTGTGACAGTATTCATAAAGAGTAGGAGTACTGATCTAGTATCAGTTTTGCCTTTTAGATCATAATGAAACAGATTAAATGGACAGGGGGGACCTGATCCTAGATCAGCACTCCTCCTCTGGGAAACTGCATGTATGAAACCGAACACATAGTCGTAGTCTAGTTACAGCAGGTGTTTACTGCCATCTAGTGGAAGATACCAATAAAACACTTGATTATCAGGGTGGGGAGACCGCTGAGCTGAACGTAAAGAAGCAGGGAAAAGAGCATCTCTTTATCAAATCCTCCTTCAGAGTCCCATGCAGGTAAAACATTGTGATTTCTATATAGTGCTGTATCTGAAAGAGCATATTCTGCAGTTTCTATGACACTTACCTTTATCAAATAACTCTCAACATTCAAGAGGTGCAGCTCTATTTCCAAATGTCACTATTTTCAACAATATCTGTGCTGTCAATGTATTTATCACATGACCACTCCAGCGCCAGCATTGCTCTGGCAACTAAGCAGAAACTAGTATCATAATCAAATTAAAATATGCTGTTCTGTTGTCAATGGCTGAATGGCCAATAGAAACCAGATAGAAACTGATAATGATGCATGTGACTTCAGTTTTGGTTAGCCGCAGATGTCGAAACCAACTTGCTCAGTGTCTTTCCATATCTGGAGAAAGATGAAACCAGGCCAGCGGGTGAGTGACTGTTTGACTGTGGTTTTGAGACACATGGAGCCTTACATGGGCAAAGGCAGAAATGGGACCATAGACAGATTCTTCACATCAATTTCCCTGTCAGACAAGTTGATTGGAAAGAAGACTATCCTGCTCAGAACAGTGAACAAACAAAGGCAGAAGCTGCTGGTAAAGCAACACTCACGGTGTGATGGAGAGTGGTAAAGCAACACTCACGGTGTGATGGAGAGTGGTAAAGCAACACTCACAGTGTGATAGAGAGTGGTAAAGCAACACTCACAGTGTGATGGAGAGTGGTAAAGCAACACTCACGGTGTGATAGAGAGTGGTAAAGCAACACTCACTGTGTGATGGAGAGTGGTAAAGCAACACTCACGGTGTGATGGAGAGTGGTAAAGCAACACTCACGGTGTGATGGAGAGTGGTAAAGCAACACTCACTGTGTGATGGAGAAGGGGTAAAGCAACACTCACGGTGTGATGGAGAGTGGTAAAGCAACACTCACTGTGTGATGGAGAGGGGTAAAGCAACACTCACCGTGTGATGGAGAGTGGTAAAGCAACACTCACTGTGTGATGGAGAGGGGTAAAGCAACACTCACGGTGTGATGGAGAGTGGTAAAGCTAAACACTCACGGTGTGATGGAGAGTGGTAAAGCAACACTCACGGTGTGATGGAGAGTGGTAAAGCAACACTCACGGTGTGATGGAGAGTGGTAAAGCAACACTCACGGTGTGATGGAGAGTGGTAAAGCAACACTCACGGTGTGATGGAGAGTGGTAAAGCAACACTCACGGTGTACAGATGTAAAATAAATAAGTGTTAGCTTCCTCAGCACCATGCACCCCACTGTTGCCACCGGCAGTGACCAGAAGAAGAAACCGGAGACAGTGACAGACTACAATCACACAAAGGTATATACAGTATCTCTACCATATACAGATAGACTTCCCATCTGCCAAACACCAAATAGTATCCCCTTTTATTATATTACATTCATATTATTTCTATTAGTATTATCATGATATGTACACTACCGTTCAAAAGTTTGGGGTCACTTAGAAATGTCCTTGTTTTCGAAAGAAAATCACTTTTTTCGTCCATGAAAATAACATCAAATTGATCAGAAATACAGTGTAGACATTGTTAATGTTGTAAATGGCTATTGTAGCTGGAAATGGCTGATTTTTAATGGAATATCTACATAGGCGTACAGAGGCCCATTATCAGCAACCATCAGTCCTGTGTTCTAATGGCACGATGTGTTTGCTAATCCAAGTTTATCATTTTAAAAAGGCTAATTGACCATTAGAAAACCCTTTTCCAATTATGTTAGCATAGCTGAAAACTGTTGTGCTGATTAAAGAAGCAATAAAACTGGCCTTCTTGAGACTAGTTGAGTATCTGGAGCATCAGCAATTGTGGGTTCGATTACAGGCTCAAAATGGCCATAAACAAATAACTTTATTCTGAAACTCGTCAGTCTATTCTTGTTCTGAGAAATGAAGGCTATTCCATGCGATAAATTGCTTCTTTAATCAGCACAACAGTTTTCAGCTGTACTAACATAATTGCAAAAGGGTTTTCTAATGATCAATTAGCCTTATATAATGTGTCCAGTGTGTGTGTTTGTCCAGTGTGTGTGTGTGTGTGTGTCTAGTGTGTGTATTTGTACAGTGTGTGTCCGTGTCCGGTGTGTGTGTGTGTGTGTGTCCAGTGTGTGTGTTTGTCCAGTGTGTGTGTGTGTGTGTGTGTCTAGTGTGTGTATTTGTACAGAGTGTGTGTGTGTGTCCGGTGTGTGTGTGTGTGTGTGTGTGTCCAGTGTGTGTGTGTGTGTCCAGTGTGTGTGTGTGTGTGTATTTGTACAGTGTGTGTGTGTGTCCAATGTGTGTGTGTGTCCAGTGTGAGTGTGTCCAGTGTGTGTGTTTCCAGTGTGTTTGTGTTTGTGAGTGTGTGTGTGTGTTTGTCCAGTGTGTGTGTCCAGTGTGTGTTTGTGTCCAGTGTGTGTGTGTGTGTCCAGTGTGTGTGTGTTTCCAGTGTGTGTGTGTGTGTATGTCCAGTGTGAGTGTGTCCAGTGTTTGTGTTTGTCCAGTGTGTGTGTGTGTTTGTTTGTGTCCAGTGTGTGTGTGTGTGTGTGTGTGTGTTTGTGTGTGTCCAGTGTGTGTGTTCAGTGTGTGTGTGTGTGTGTGTGTGTGTATTAAGTGTGTTTGTGTGTGTGTGTGTTCCCAGTGTGTTTGTGTGTGTGTTGTGTTTGACACAGGGACACTGAGGCGCCATAGCAAAGTCCTGTCCAGTAGGCTATCTGGAATTTCCTTTCATCAAAATACAACACATGGAAATGTGTTTGTGTGTCCAGTGTGTGTGTCCAGTGTGTGTGTCCAGTGTGTGTGTGTGTGTCCAGTGTGTGTGTTTGTCAGTGTTACCATGGTTATTATTTACAGGGACACTGAGGAGTCAACAAGAACCCTAAACCCTGGATAGAGGGGCTCAGTGAATGTGGAGTGGAATGTGTTCAGGTGGGTCAGTGTGTCAGAGGAGACTCTGTAGAAGGACAGAGTGCCGGCTGGCCAGTCCAGATACACTCCTACTCTGTGGGAGCTGGAGGAGGGGACATCTATGGGAGTGGACTTCTTATTGTGACAGGCAGAGTAACGGTTGTCATGGCAGAACAGACTCCAGGACTTGTCATTACATCCAATCCCACAACCCCCTCCTCTCCTGCTGATTCCTTTATATGTCACTCCTATACCAGCCCAACTCCCACTCCACTCTACCTCCCAGTAACAGCGCCCAGTCAGACCCTCTCTACACAGCACCTGTCCATAGTCCTCAAATCTCTCTGGGTGATCAGGATACGGCTGCTCCTCTCTCCTACATGTCACCTTTCTGTTCTCCTCAGACAGAGAGAGGAGTCTGTTTACTGTGTTTAGGTCCAGTGTGAGATCACAGACATCTGATGGATGAAACCAGAAACAATATTAGAAATCATTATCATTCACATTAGAATGTTAACTCACTTTTCACTAATTCATTTAATGTAGATGTTTTTAGGTATCAAAAGGAGAAGTTAAAGTAACTTGAGACTTTGATGTTGAATGATCATATGTTATACTGTATGGTAATATAAAACACACTTATTCCCATTAACTACACACACACACACAAATCCTGAACAAACACACACACACACTGGACACACACACACATCCTGAACACACACACACACAACAACACACTGAACACGCACGCACACAAATACACACATCCTGAACACACACACACACACTGGACACACACACACATCCTGAACACACACACACATACCCTGAACACACACACACCCACACCTGAATGCATGCAAGCATGAAAACACACACACACACACTGGACACACACACACACATTTCTAAAGTAACACGAACACGCCACACACACACAAAGACACACACATTGTCAAAGCAACTCTTTGTAAACTTTGGGTCCCTGATTTGTGCTTCTGTAGAACTACAGCTGATATTTAATATGACCAAGTAAGTAATGATGGTGGTCTTTGACTTTGACTTCACTTGAATTAAGACTTATTCTTAGTCATATTCTTCACAGCAGTCAACACTCACATTTTCTAAGTCCAGGTTTCATTGTGTTCTCTCCACCATGTTCCACACTGTAGCGGTAAGCAGAAGAACAGACAGTCATTGAGGGATACACGTGAACTCACACACACAAACACACACACACACACTAACAGTAAGCATATAACTTTGTGTGTGTCCAGTGTGTGTGTGTCCAGTGTGGGTGTGTGTAACCAGTGTGTGTGTCCTGTGCGTGTGTCCCCAGTGTGTGTGTGTGTGTGTGTGTGTCCAGTGTGTGTGTGTGTCCAGTGTGTGTGGGTTTGTGTGTCAAGTGTGTGTGTCCAGTGTGTGGGTGTGTGTGTGTGTTTGTGTGTGTCCAGCGTGTGTATGTGTCCAGTGTGTGTGTGTCCCCAATGTGTGTGTGTCCAGTGTGTGTGTGTATGTGTCCAGTGTGTGTGTGTCCAGAATGTGTGTGTGTCCAGTGTGTGTGTGTATGTGTCCAGTGTGTGTGTGTCCAGAGTGTGTGTGTGTCCAGTGTGTGTGTGTGTGTGTCAAGTGTGTGTGTCCAGTGTGTGGGTGTGTGTGTTCAGTGTGTGTGTGTGTCTAGTGTGTGTGTGTGTATGTCCATTGTGTGTGTGTGTCCAGTGTGTGTGTCCAGTGTTTGAGTGTCCAGTGTGTGTGTGTTTGTGTGTGTCTAGTGTGTGTGTCCAGTGTGTGTGTGTGTGTGTGTGTGTGTGTGTGTGTGTGTGTGTGTGTATGTTATGAAGTCATGTCATAGTGTTGTGTGAACCAAGGTAGAGTTGGTAGATAAGTGGCTTGGTGCCACAGAGTCTGCATTCCTTATGTCAAAGGAGATTACTGATGTTGATCTTAGAATGATTGATGGACAGGATATACTGACTTGGGGTAAAGAGTAATAATATCATAGAAGGGAACGATGGGTACCAGATGTTCGGTGAAGAAACGTGTAGCAGAGGTGAGTGAGAGTATTTCATTCTAAGTGAGTTCGGAATGGTAAGAGGCAGGGCTATGTCTGTTGTCATATCGAACCATGGTACCATATTAAATAATTATATGAACTCCCCAGTTAAGGGTTAAATATCCTTGCATCATGAATTACGTGATACCCTAGAAACTCATCATAACAGATTGGAGTCTAAACGAACAGGATGCAGTTCACAGCCAAACTAACAGGTAAGCAGACTTTCATTTTTTCAAATGCTGCTTATCTGTGGTAAAGCTGAGCTGTAACGAACATTTAAGCAATATTTTTAAAGGGGAACGATGAGTGGTAATGAGTTATTTAGTGAGATGTAAGGAGGAATATCAAATTAGACAATGACATGGTGCTATTATTCAAAATAGGGTGTGTTCAAAGTACTGAGTAAAGGCAACAGAGGACAAACGAGTGGGCGCAGGGCACCCTTAATGATAAAACATTATAAAGAGAGTGGGCGCAAGGCACCCTTAATGATAAAACTTTATTAAGAGAGTGAGCGCAGGGCACCCTTAATGATAAAACATCATAAAGAGAGTGGGCGCAAGGTACCCTTAATGATAAAACATTATTAAGAGAGTGAGCGCAGGGCACCCTTAATGATAAAACATCATAAAGAGAGTGGGCGCAAGGCACCCTTAATGATAAGACATTATAAAGAGAGTGAGCGCAGGGCAACCTTGATGTAAGATACATCATAAAGAGAGAGGGCGCAGGGCATCCTTGATGTACGATACATCATAAAGAGAGTGGGCGCAGGGCACCCTTGATGTACGATACATCATAAAGAGAGAGGGCGCAGGGCATCCTTTATGTACGATACATCATAAAGAGAGAGGGCGCAGGGCATCCTTGATGTACGATACATCATAAAGAGAGAGGGCGCAGGGCATCCTTTATGTACGATACATCATAAAGAGAGAGGGCGCAGGGCATCCTTGATGTACGATACATCATAAAGAGAGAGGGCGCAGGGCATCCTTTATGTACGATACATCATAAAGAGAGAGGGCGCAGGGCATCCCTTGATGTACGATACATCATAAAGAGAGTGGGCGCAGGGCAGCCTTGAGGATAAGACATTATAAAGAGAGTGAGCGCAGGGCAACCTTGATGTAAGATACATCATAAAGAGAGAGGGTGCAGGGCACCCTTAATGATAAAACATTATAAAGAGAGTGGGCGAGGGCACCCTTTATGTAAGATATGTCATAAAGAGAGTGGGCGCAGGGCACCCTTTATGTAAGATACATCATAAAGAGAGTGGGCGCAAGGCACCCCTTTTTATGTAAGATACATTATAAAGAGAGTGGGCGCAGGGCATCCTTGATGTACGATACATTATAAAGAGAGTGGGCGCAGGGCATCCTTGATGTACGATACATAATAAAGAGAGTGGGCGCAGGGCATCCTTTATTAAAGATACATCATAAAGAGAGTGGGTGTTATTCCCTTAATGTAAAAGTACATTATAAAAGAAATAGGTTACGGACCTTTGAGGTGGTAAATCGTCATAAACAGAACAGAAAATTAGTAACTAGTGACTTACTCAAAATGGCCAGGAGATGGAGCCAATGCAATCTAACATTTTGAATCATAGCACAAAAATAAAAATAAACAGGCAAACGACATTTTAATACAGAATGGGGATTTTATTTAAGTATTTAATTACTAATATTGCATGAATTAATAGCAGTAATGAATGGCAAGTTTAATAGGCCGGTATCGGAAAAAATCCAGTCACCATTAAAAGTAAAGCAGAGCTTCATTTAACTCGAACAGAGAAACAGGGAATGACGAAATTGTTACAGATGGGATTTACATTATATGAAAGAGGCGTATGAAGCATGCGATTTAAAGAACGCACGATGGCAAGGAAATATAAATAATAAGGAGAAAAAGTCAGCTAACGAAGTTAAGTAATTGGCTATCTTATGAGAGCAGAAAGAAAGAGCAGAAAGTCATTTGAATCTGAGGGGTGCATAATAAGTTGAAAAAATGGATATGATAATTTGATATAAGTTTGGATAAGAACTTACGATATATAACAGCATAGGTGATGGAATATCAAGGAATGGTATGGAGATTGTAAGGTTATTTTAGAGAGTGTCCGGGAAATTACAGTCAATTTTTTTTGGATTCAATCAGAAAGATTTCTGGCTCCCAGGTGTCTTTATACAGGTAACAAGCTGAGATTAGGAGCACACTCTTAAAGGGAGTGCTCCTAATGTCAGCTTGTTACCTGTATAAAATACACCTGTCCACAGAAGCAATCAATCAATCAGATTCCAAACTCTGCCATGGCCAAGACCAAAGAGCTCTCCAAGGATGTCAGGGACAAGATTGTAGACCTACAAAAGGCTGGAATGGGCGACAAGTCCATCGCCAAGCAGCTTGGTGAGAAGGTGACAACAGTTGGTGCGATTATTCGCAAATGGCAGAAACACAAAATAACTTTAATCTCCTCGGCTCCATGCAAGATCTCACCTCGTGGAGTTGCAATGATCATGAGAACGGTGAGGAATCAGCCCAGAACTACATGGGAGGATCTTGTCAATGATCTCAAGGCAGCGGACCATAGTCACCAAGAAAACAATTGGTAACACACTATGCTGTGAAGGACTGAAATCCTGCAGCATCCGCAAGATCCCCCTGCTCAAGAAAGCACATATACAGGCCCGTCTGAAGTTTGCCAATGAACATCTGAATGATTCAGTGGAGAACTGGGTGAAAGTGTTGTGGTCAGATGAGACCAAAATCGAGCTCTTTGGCATCAACTCAACTCGCCGTGTTTGGAGGAGGAGGAATGCTGCCTATGACACCAAGAACACCATCCCCACCGTCAAACATGGAGGTGGAAACATTATGCTTTGGGGGTGTTTTTCTGCTAAGGGGACAGGACAACTTCACCGCATCAAAGGGACAATGGACGGGGCCATGTACCGTCAAATCTTGGGTGAGAACCTCCTTCCCTCAGCCAGGGCATTGAAAATGGGTCGTGGATGGGTATTCCAGCATGACAATGACCCAAAACACACGGCCAAGGCAACAAAGGAGTGGCCTAGCCAGTCTGCAGACCTTAATCCCATAGAAAATCTGTGGAAGGAGCTGAAGGTTCGAGTTGCCAAACGTCAGCCTTGAAACCTTAATGACTTGGAGAAGATCTGCAAAGAGGCGTGGGACAAAATCCCTCCTGAGATGTGTGCAAAACTGGTGGCCAACTACAAGAAACGCTCTGACCTCTGTGATTGCCAACAAGGGTTTTGCCACCAAGTACTAAGTCATGTTTTGCAGAGGGGTCAAATACTTATTTCCCTCATTAAAATGCAAATCAATTTTGTAACATTTTTGACATGCATTTTTCTGGATTTTTTGTTTTGTTATTCTGTCTCTCACTGTTCAAATAAACCTACCATTAAAATTATAGACTGATCATGTCTTTGTCAGTGGGCAAACATACAAAATCAGCAGGGGATCAAATACTTGTTTCCCTCACTGTAAGGGGAAACAGATATTTCCTATGTTGTTGAGCAAGTAAACAATAATGGATCATTATACAGTGGGGAAAAAAAGTATTTAGTCAGCCACCAATTGTGCAAGTTCTCCCACTTAAAAAGATGAGAGATGCCTGTAATTTTCATCATAGGTACATGTCAACTATGACAGACAAATTGAGGAAAAAAAATCCAGAAAATCACATTGTAGGATTTTTAATGAATTTATTTGCAAATTATGGTGGAAAATAAGTATTTGGTCACCTACAAACAAGCAAGATTTCTGGCTCTCACAGACCTGTAACTTCTTCTTTAAGAGGCTCCTCTGTCCTCCACTCGTTACTTGTATTAATGGCACCTGTTTGAACTTGTTATCAGTATAAAAGACACCTGTCCACAACCTCAAACAGTCACACTCCAAACTCCACTATGGCCAAGACCAAAGAGCTGTCAAAGGACACCAGAAACAAAATTGTAGACTTGCACCAGGCTGGGAAGACTGAATCTGCAATAGGTAAGCAGCTTGGTTTGAAGAAATCAACTGTGGGAGCAATTATTAGGAAATGGAAGACATACAAGACCACTGATAATCTCCCTCGATCTGGGGCTCCACGCAAGATCTCACCCCGTGGGGTCAAAATGATCACAAGAACGGTGAGCAAAAATCCCAGAACCACACGGGGGGACCTAGTGAATGACCTGCAGAGAGCTGGGACCAAAGTAACAAAGCCTACCATCAGTAACACACTACGCCGCCAGGGACTCAAATCCTGCAGTGACAGACGTGTCCCCCTGCTTAAGCCAGTACATGTCCAGGCTCCGTCTGAAGTTTGCTAGAGTGCATTTGGATGATCCAGAAGAGGATTGGGAGAATGTCATATGGTCAGATGAAACTTTTTGGTAAAAACTCAACTCGTCGTGTTTGGAGGACAAAGAATGCTGAGTTGCATCCAAAGAACACCATACCTACTGTGAAGCATGGGGGTGGAAACATCATGCTTTGGGGCTGTTTTTATGCAAAGGGACCAGGACGACTGATCCGTGTAAAGGAAATAATGAATGGGGCCATGTATCGTGAGATTTTGAGTGAAAACCTCCTTCCACCAGCAAAGGCATTAAAGATGAAACGTGGCTGGGTCTTTCAGCATGACAATGATCCCAAACACACCGCCCGGGCAACGAAGGAGTGGCTTCGTAAGAAGCATTTCAAGGTCCTGGAGTGGCCTAGCCAGTCTCCAGATCTCAACCCCATAGAAAATCTTTGGCGGGAGTTGAAAGTCCGTGTTGCCCAGCGACAGCCCCAAAACATCACTGCTCTAGAGGAGATCTGCATGGAGGAATGGGCCAAAATACCAGCAACAGTGTGTGAAAACCTTGTGAAGACTGAAAACGTTTGACCTGTGTCATTGCCAACAAAGGGTATATAACAAAGTATTGAGAAACTTTTGTTATTGACTAAATACTTATTTTCCACCATAATTTGCAAATAAATTCATAAAAAATCCTACAATGTGATTTTCTGGATTTTTTTTCCTCATTTTGTCTGTCATAGTTGACGTGTACCTATGATGAAAATTACAGGCCTCTCTCATCTTTTTAAGTGGGAGAACTTGCACAATTGGTGGCTGACTAAATACTTTTTTTCCCCACTGTATATGGGATCACATGGAGCAGATTTAGGGGTTCAATATTCAGGGTGAGATTTAAAGAGGATATGGTCTGAAGGGTAATCAATTAAACATAATCATTATCAACTCAAAGAACTTTGAGTGGTTTTCATCTTTTGAGAGATTTTATATAATCTTTTTATGAAGTAGTTATGAGGAATTAGATTGATACAAAGGATTATTGATGAGATAGGACTGTGTATATCTGTATCATGTTTTGTGTGTACTTACTATCTTTGGATTACTTATTGTAATTGAATGTTAATGAAATGTATAATTTCTCTTCCAGGAGAAAGGGGATTTCCTTATCTCATTGGAATGTTGCCCATGGCTAGGGGGAGCAGTTAGTAATTTTAGGCAGTATTAGGTAATAAAAAGGGAGCTACCAAAGGGCTTCAACAGGTCAAAGGTGATACGTCTTAAAGGAGCACACACTGAACTTTATGAAGTTTTCTTTCTTTTTGAGTGAGTTTTGGGTACTAACGTGATTTATTTTGAGAAAGAATGTCATGAGGACTTAATGTACCCTTTGGGATACACAACATTTATGAAATGTATTGAATGTTGGTAATGATTAGTCTACTATGGAATGGAACACTTCGTTGAATGATTTCAATGACCTCTGAACTATGTTCTGACTTTCTAGTCTGAATTGATCACCCACACTGGAAATCCTAGAGGCATGGGCTTAGGAATTTAAGGTAGTTTATTTTACCAAGGTGAGGGTAATTTATAATACTGATAATTCTGAAGAAGTTTGTAATTTGGTAATACTCATTTATATGATTAGGACCATGGAAAGGGAAGAGTGAGAGAGCTATCCCTGGATGAGGGATACCTGGAGCTAGTCAATACTAATCTTGAATTACTTTACGGGATAAAAGTAAGTTCAGGTATTATCAAAAGTTGTCAGTTTAATGTCATTTTTATTTTTGTTTAACAAACAATGTTGTTGTTTTGTTTTTGAATACATTAATCATGATGTGACTCACATTTCCAAAGGAGGAAGTACTGATGGCATGAGGTTGTAGTAAGAATATGAGCAGTAGTAATTAATGTGTTCTGGGTTAGATTAAATGTTTTTAGGTGAAAGTGTATTTGAGGTATAAGGTAGAATGTGAGAGGATGTCTGTTAGATGGAAAGAGTGGACTATAAACAAGCTGCAAGTATGTGCACTTCCTAATCTAAAGGCTTTTCCTGACTGATAAGAAGACAGTGTAAAGTAGCGAGTATTGTGTCTCAACTAACAATGTTCTGAAGACTTTCTTCCAAAAAGGTGAAGGCAACTCTGCCAACATGAAAGGAGAATCTGGGCATTTTCTGGGCATGGGAGACTATGTGGCAGTAAAGGACTACAGAAGTAAGAGCTGGACAGAATCTAGGTGGAGAGGTTAGTACTAGGAGTTGCTGGCTACCTGGATGGAGGGGAAAGTAGCAGAGACAGATTCCTAGATCTATGTGTCCCACTGTACGAGTATTCTAACTCAGAGGAGGAAGATGGAACCGCCAGTGTGGAACATTGTTTTTGTGTCTGTGTCTGTGTGTGGTTGCAGCAGTGTATCTCAACTTCTCTATTGGTGCGATGCAAGAAGGACACAATACACAGAGCGATGTGAACAGAAATTGGGAAGTATATTAGAAATTGGTATTGAGAATGATTGGTAAACATGATAATTTGTCATATAGTCAATGCTTATATGGATTTATTGGATTAGAAATGAAATCAATTAAAATGTTATGTTTGTCTTCTAGTGAGGTAAATACAGATGGTGTCTTGATGCATGGCAGGGATAAATTGGCCTAGTATGGTGTGAACCTAAATAAAAGTAACAACCTATGAACCGGCTGAAGATGAATATCAGAGGCGTTGAAGATGATTTTGTAAAGCACCACTTCTACATGCAACAGGTGTACAACAGACAATCAAAGCTATCAACGGATTTTCTCAGGTTTTTATATCGAAGGAGTGGGAAAGGAGTCCACCATTGAGTGAGAATGGCGGAAGATCTGTTCAGATACAACATTTATAATGTTGTGGGTATGATGGTTGGCAAATGGACAAGACAATGAGGATGTAGAGTTGGTGGTGAATCGAATGAGACATTGTCATGGGCAAGTTGTTTTGAAATGTGAAGATATCTGAAGAACATAATGAAGAGACGCCAGAAGATTTAAGTACCGGGAGAAATAAAGGGGTTGCTTATCTGTGTTTAGAATAAAATTGGGTTTATCTAAATTTGCTAATTTAGGTAGTAGGTATATACACTGCTAAAGTGATAGTATTGAGAATGCATTGAGATAATGATCTGGATTTTTTATCAGGATGAGGAAGGTAAAATTAGATAAGTGTACATTCTGACAGTTGTAATGGGTGGTATTGATATGGATGTTTAAAGTGGTACATATCTATGTTGCTAGGCAGCGTGTGTGTGTGTGTACAGTGTGTGTGTCCAGTGTGTGTGTGTCCAGTGTGTGTGTGTGTGTGTGTGTCTAGTGTGTGTGTGTCCAGTGTGTGTGTGTGTGTGTGTCCAGTGTGTGTGTGTGTGTGTGTGTGTGTGTGTGTGTCCAGCGTGTGTGTGTCCAGTGTGTGTGTGTGTGGTGTGTGTGTGTGGGTCCAGTGTGTGTGTGTATGTCCAGTGTGTGTGTGTGTGTGTGAGTGTGTGTGTGTGTGTATAGTGTGTGTGTGTCCAGTGTGTGTGTGTGTGTGTGTGTGTCCAGTGTGTGTGTTTGTGTTTGTGTCCAGTGTGTGTGTTTGTGTCCAGTGTGTGTGTGTGTCCAGTGTGTGTGTCCAGTTTGTGTGTGTGTATGTGTGTGTGTGTGTGTGTATAGTGTGTGTGTGTGTGTGTCCAGTGTGTGTGTGTCCAGTGTGTGTGTTTGTGTGTGTATGTGTGTGTGTGTGTCCAGTGTGTGTGTGTTTGTGTCCAGCGTGTGTGTGTGTGTCCAGTGTGTGTGTGTGTGTACAGTGTGTTAGTCCAGTGTGTGTGTGTCTAGTGTGTGTGTTTGTGTGTGTGTGTCCAGTGTGTGTTTGTGTCCAGTGTGTGTCAAGTGTGTGTACAGTGTGTGTGTCCAGTGTGTGTGTATTTCCAGTGTGTGTGTGTGTGTGTGTGTCCAGCGTGTGTGTGTGTGTGTCCAGCGTGTGTGTGTGTCCAGAGTGTGTGTGTGTGTGTGTGGGTGCAGTGTGTGTGTGTATGTCCAGTGTTTGTGTGTGTGTGTGTCTAGTGTGTATGTGTGTTCAGTGTGTGTGTGTGCGTGTGTGTGTGTGTCCAGTGTGTGTGTGTGTCCATTGTGTGTTTGTGTCCTGTGTGAGTGTGTGTGTGTCCAGTGTGTGTGTCCAGTGTACGTGTCTGTGTGTGTGTGAATGTGTCTAGTGTGTGTGTCCAGTGTGTGTGTGTGTCCAGTGTGTGTGTGTGTCCATTGTGTGTGTGTGTGTGTGTGTGTGTCCAGCGTGTGTGTGTGTCCAATGTGTGTGTCCAGTGTGTGTAAGTGTTTGTGTGAGTGTGTGTGTGTGGGTCCAGTGTGTGTGTGTGTGTGTGTGTGTGTGTGTGTGTTTGTCTGTGTCCAATTTGTGTGTGTTTGTGTGTCTAGTGTGTGTGTGTGTCCATTGTGTGTGTGTGTGTGTGTGTGTGCGTGTGTGCGGCCAGTGTGTGTGTCCAGTGTGTGTGTGTGTGTCCAGTGTGTGTGTGTCCAGCGTGTGTGAGTATTTGTGTAAGTCAGCATATAACTTAGTACAATTGGTGGTAAGAATGTTTGTCTTAACTAGCCTGATATTTCCAACATGTCTGATATGAACATTGACATAAACCCTCTACATACTTCAGTTTCTCCAGTCTGCAGTGTGGATCCTCCAGTCTAGCAGAGAGCAGTCTGACTCCTGATTCTCCTGGGTGATTGCAGCTCAGGTCCAGCTCTCTCAGGTGTGAGGGGTTTGACTTCAGAGCTGAGACCAGTGAAGCACAGCCTTCCTCTGTGACTAGACAGCCTGACAGCCTGCAAAGAGTCAAATCATATTAAAACCGCACTGCTATTCTTTGATGGTGAAAATAGTGGCAGTATATTTTTTCAACATTTTAAGATACATCAGAGTCCTGAAACCTTCCATATCTATTCATATATGTATATATACACTACCAATCAAATGTTATTTACAACTCTTTACATTGTAGTATAATAGTGAAGACATCAAAACAATGAAATAACACATATGGAATCATGTAGTAACCAAAAAAAGTGTTAAACAAATCAAAACATATTTTATATTTGAGATTCTTCAAATAGCCACCCTTTGCCTTGATGACAGCTTTGCAAACTCTTGGCATTCTCTCAACCAGCTTTATGAGGTAGTCACCTGGAATGCATTTCAATTAACAGGTGTGCCTTCATAAAAGTTAATTTGTAGAATTTATTTCCTTCTTAATGCGTTTGAGCCAATCAGTTGTGTTGTGACAAGGTAGGAGGGGTATACAGAAGATAGCCCTAATTGGTAAAAGACTAAGTCCATATTATGGCAAGAAGAGCTCAAATAAGCAAAGAGAAACGACAGTCCATCATTACTTTAATAATAATAATAATAATATGCAATTTAGCAGACGCTTTTATCCAAAGCGACTTACAGTCATGCGTGCAAACATTGTTGTGTATGGGTGTTCCCGGGGATCGAACCCACTACCCTGGCGTTACAAGCGCCTTGCTCATGACGGTCAGTCAATACAGAACATTTCAAGAACTTTTAAAGTTTCTTCAAGTGCAGTCGCAAAAAACATCAAGCGCTATGATGAAATTCGCTCTCATGTGGACCACCACAGGAATGGAAGACCCAGAGTTACTTTTGCTGCAGAGGATAAGTTCATTAGAGTTACCAGCCTCAGAAATTGCAGCCCAAATAAATGCTTCACAGAGTTCAAGTCACATACACATCAACATCAACTGTTCAGAGGGAACTGTGTGAATCAGGCCTTCATGGTCGAATTGCTGCAAAGAAACCACTACTAAAGGACACCAATAATAAGAAGAGACCTGCTTGGGCCAAGAAACATGAGCAATGGACATTACACCAGTGGACATTTGTCCTTTGGTCTGGAGTCCAAATTGGAGATTTTTGGTTCCAACCGCCGTGTCTTTGTGAGAAGTGGTGTGGGTGAACGGATGATCTCGGCATGTGTAGTTCCCACCGTAAAGCATGGAGGAGGGGGTGTTATGGTGTGGTGGTGCTTTGCTGGTGACACTGTCTGTGATTTATTTAGAATTCAAGGCACACTTAACCAGCATGGCTACCACAGCATTCTGCAGCGATACGCCATCCCATCTGGATTGGGCTTAGTGGGACTGTCATTTGTTTTTCAACAGGACAATGACCCAACACACCTCCACGCTGTGTAAGGGCTATTTGACCAAGACGGAGAGTGATGGAGTGCTGCACCAGATGACCTGGCCTCCACAATCACCCGACCTCAACCCAATTGAGATGGTTTGGGATGAGTCGGACGGCAGAGTGAAGGAAAAGCAGCTAACAAGAGCTCAGCATATGTGGGAACTCTTTCAAGACTTTTGGAAAAGCATTCCAGGTGAAGCTGGTTGAGAGAATGCCAAGAGTGTGCAAGCTGTCATCAAGGCAAAGGGTGGTTATTTGAAGAATTTCAAATATAAAACATATTTTCATTTGTTTAACACTTTTTTGGTTACTACATGATTCCAGATGTGTTATTTCATAGTTTTGATGTCTTCACTATTATTCTACAATGTAAAAAATTGAAAAAATAAAGAAAATCCTTTGAATGAGTAGGTGTGTCCAAACTTTTGACTGGTACTGTATATAAATGAATGAATGTATCATTATTAAGAATAAATAACATGTTTCTAAACACTACTAAATTAATCCTTGTGTGTGTGTGTCTGTGTGTGTGTGTCCATTGTGTGTGTTTGTGTGTCCAGTGTGTGTGTGTCCAGTGTGAGTGTCCAGTGTGTGTGTGTGTGTCCTGTGTGTGTGTGTTCATTGTGTGATACAGGAAAACTGACCTCAGAGTCTCCAGTTTACAGTGGGGATACTCCAGTCCAGCAGAGAGCAGCTTCACTCCTGAATCCTTCAGGTCATTGTTACTCAGATCCAGCTCTCTCAGGTGTGAGGGGTTTGACTTCAGAGCTGAGACCAGAGAAGCACAGCCTTCCTCCGTGACTAGACAGCCTGACAGCCTGCAAATAGTCAAATCATATTAAAACCACACTGCTATTCTTTGGTGGTGAAAATAGTGGCAGTATATTTTTTCAACATTTTCAGATACATCAGTGTCCTGAAACCTGCCATATCTATTCATAAATGAATGAATGTATCATTATTTGAAATTATCATAATATTGCTTGTAGAGAGAAACATGTATAGTACAAATATTGAAGTAGACTGACCAGACCAGTTGAAAAAGCAGTATCAGTCAAAAGACAGACGGTGAGGTATCAGATTTAGATTGTATTGAGTATACAGTCCACACCATATCTATTTTGATAGTGAACCTAACATTTTAAATGTGGCTCTATACATTTCGGATTTACATTTACATTACATTTTAGTCATTTAGCAGACGCTCTTATCCAGAGCGACTTACAGTTAGTGAATACATATTTTTTTATACTGGCCCCCCGTGGGAATCAAACCCACAACCCTGGCATTGCAAACGCCATGCTCTATCAACTGAGCTACATCCCTGCCAGCCATTCCCTCCCCTACCCTGGACCAATTGTGCGCCGACCATGAGTCTCCCGGTCACGGCCGGCTGCGACAGAGCCTGGATTCGAACCAGGATCTCTAGTGGCACAGTTAGCACTGCGATGCAGTGCCTTAGAACACTGCGCCACTCAGGAGTACAGTTGATTTGAGATCAACTGTTTCATATGAGGTGACAGTATATCATGTCAACTTTTATTTGAGGGTATTGTCATACATATCTGTTTCACCATTAGAAATGAAATCACTTTATGTATCTAGTCCCCCCATTTGAAGAAGTCATAAGTATTTTGACCAATTCACTTATAGTGTATTAAAGTAGTCAAAAGTTTAGTATGTCTGTCACGTTTGTTTAATGAAGGGTCGGACCAAGGCGCAGCGTGATATGCGTACATGTTTATTAACGATAAACACACGACAAAACAACAAAGGAAACGAAACGTGAAGTCCAAAGGTACAACACAACAAACCTTACACGGAACAAGAACCCACAACTAGACAGTGCCAAAAGGCTGCCTAAGTATTATTCCCAATCAGAGACAACGAGCGACAGCTGCCTCTGATTGGGAACCACACCGGCCAACATAGAAATAAACATCTAGAATATTCACGCCCTGACCAAACTAGCTAGAGTTCTGTAGGCCAGGGCGTGACAATGTGGTCCCAAACTCGTTGGTTGCATTTGCAGTTTGTTTTGGATGTGTTTTGGGTTATATTTTAAACAATAGTAACTGAATGGTGGATGATGACTGGAGTAATCTTCTGTCTAACTGAGTAGATAACGTTTCTAAACACTACTAAAATAATCCTAGTGTGTGTGTGTGTGTGTGTCCATTATGTGAGTGTGTCCAGTGTGTGTGTGTGTGTGTGTGTCCAGTGTGTGTGTGTCTAGTGTGTATGTGTTTCCAGTGTGTGTGTGTGTGTGTGTGTCCAGTGTGTGTGTGTCCAGTGTGTGGGTCCAGTGTGTGTGCGTGTGTGCGTGTGTCCAGTGTGTGGGTCCAGTGTGTGTGCGTGTGTCCAGTGTGTGTGTGTGTGTGTGTGCATTTGTGTGTGTGTGTTCTGTGTGTGTACTGATACACGTGCACACACACACACAAACACACACACAAACAAACACACACACACACACACACAAACTGGACACACACACACACACACACACACACTGGACCCACACAAACAGGACACACACACACACTAACACACACACACACTGGACAAACACACACACAGTCTTTATATAACTTAGTCCAAGTGGTGTCAGAATGTTTGTCTTAACTAGCCTGATAACTCCAACATGTCTGATATGAACATTGTCATAAACCCTCTACATACTTGAGTTTCTCCAGTCTGCAGTGTGGATCCTCCAGTCCAGCAGAGAGCAGTCTGACTCCTGAGTCTCCTGGGTGATTGTAGCTCAGGTCCAGCTCTCTCAGGTGTGAGGGGTTTGACTTCAGAGCTGAGACCAGAGAAGCACAGCCTTCCTCCGTGACTAGACAGCCTGACAACCTGCAAAGAGTCAAATCATATTAAAACCACACTGCTATTCTTTGGTGGTGACAATAGTGGCAGTATATTTTTTCAACATTTTCAGATACATAAGTGTCCTGAAACCTGCCATATCTATTCATAAATGAATGAATGTATCATTATTAGAAATAATCATACTATTGCTTGTAGAGAGAAACATGTATAGTACAAATATTTGAGTAGACTGACCAGAGCCGTTAAAAAAGCAGTATCAGTCAAAAGACAGACGGTGAGGTATCAGATTTAGATTGTATTGAGTATACACTCCACACCATATCTATTTTGATAGTGAAGCTAACATTTTAAATGTGGCTCTATACATTTTGGATTTACATTACATTTTAGTCATTTAGCAGACGCTCTTATCCAGAGCGACTTACAGTTAGTGAATACATATTTTTTTATACTGGCCCCCCGTGGGAATCAAACCCATAACCCTGGCATTGCAAACGCCATGCTCTATCAACTGAGCTACATCCCTGCCAGCCATTCCCTCCCCTACCCTGGACCAATTGTGCGCCGCCCATGAGTCTCCCGGCCGGCTGCGACAGAGCCTGGATTCGAACCAGGTTCTCTAGTGGCAAAGTTAGCACTGCGATGCAGTGCCTTAGACCACTGCGCCACTCAGGAGTACAGTTGAATTGAGATCAACTGTTTCATATGAGGTGACAGTATATCATGTCAACTTTTATTTGAGGGTATTGTCATACATATCTGTTTCACCATTAGAAATGAAATCACTTTATGTATCTAGTCCCCCCATTTGAAGAAGTCATAAGTATTTTGACCAATTCACTTATAGTGTATTAAAGAAGTCAAAAGTTTAGTATGTCTGTCACGTTTGTTTAATGAAGGGTCGGACCAAGGCGCAGCGTGATATGCGTACATGTTTATTAACGATAAACACACGACAAAACGAAACGTGAAGTCCAAAGGTACAACACAACAAACCTTACACGGAACAAGAACCCACAACTAGACAGTGCCAAAAGGCTGCCTAAGTATTATTCCCAATCAGAGACAACGAGCGACAGCTGACTCTGATTGGGAACCACACCGGCCAACATAGAAATACACATCTAGAACATTCACGCCCTGACCAAACTAGCTAGAGTTCTGTAGGCCAGTTATAGTGTATTAAAGTAGTCAAAAGTTGAGTATTTGGTCTCAAACTCGTTGGTTGCATTTGCAGTTTGTTTTGGTTGTGTTTTGGGTTATGTTTTAAACAATAGTAACTGAATGGTGGATGATGACTGGAGTAATCTTCTGTCTAACTGAGTAGATAACGTTTCTAAACACTACTAAAATAATCCTAGTGTGTGTGTGTGTGTGTGTGTGTGTGTGTGTGTGTGTGTGTGTGTCCAGTGTGTGTGTGTCCATTATGTGAGTGTGTCCAGTGTGTGTGTGTGTGTGTGTGTGTGTCCAGTGTTTGTGTGTCTAGTGTGTATGTGTTTCCAGTGTGTGTGTGTGTGTGTGTCCAGTGTGTGTGTGTTTCCAGTGTGTGTGTGTGTGTGTGTGTCCTGTGTGTGTGTCTCCTGTGCGTTTGTGTGTCCAGCGTGTGTGAGTCAAGTGTGTATTTGTGTGTCCAGTGTGTGTGTGTGTCCAGTGTGTGTGTGTATCGGGTGTTTGGTGTGTGTGTGTCCAGTGTTTGTGTGTGTCCAGTGTGTGTGTGTGTCCAGTGTGTATGTGTTTCCAGTGTGTGTGTGTGTGTGTGTGTGTCCAGTGTGTGTGTGTCCAGTGTGTGGGTCCAGTGTGTGTGCGTGTGTGCGTGTGTCCAGTGTGTGTGTGTCCAGTGTGTGGGTCCAGTGTGGGTCCAGTGTGTCCAGTGTGTGTGTGTGTGTGTGTGTGTGTGTGTGCATTTGTGTGTGTGTGTTCTGTGTGTGTACTGATACACGTGCACACACACACACACACACACACACACTGGACCCACACACACTGGACACACACACACACACACAGTCTTTATATAACTTAGTCCAAGTGGTGGTAAGAATGTTTGTCTTAACTAGCCTGATAACTCCAACATGTCTGGTATGAACATTGACATAAACCCTCTACATACTTGAGTTTCTCCAGTCTGCAGTGTGGATCCTCCAGTCTAGCAGAGAGCAGTCTGACTCCTGAGTCTCCTGGGTGATTGTAGCTCAGGTCCAGCTCTCTCAGGTGTGAGGGGTTTGACTTCAGAGCTGAGACCAGAGAAGCACAGCCTTCCTCTGTGACTAGACAGTCTGACAGCCTGCAAAGAGTCAAATGATCACTAAACACAGAATACTGAACACGAACACCAACGGACAGGCGGACAACAACACACAACTCAAGAACATAACACAGGGGAACTTATAGGTGACATAATCATGACAGAATACGAAACAGGTGCACTAAACTAGACATGACAAAACAAACATCGTAAAGATCAAACGGTAGCAGCTAGTACTCTGGGGACGACGAACGCCGAAGCCTGCCCGAACAAGGAGGAGGAGCAGCCTCGACAGTATTCGTGACACATAGCTTTAATGTTTTATAGTAAAATAGTAAAAATAAAGAAAAACCATTGAATAAGTAGGTATGTCCAAACTTTTGACAGGTAATATATATATATGAATTAATGTATTAAAATTAACAGTAGATAACATGTTTCTAAACACTACTAAATTAATAATTGTGTGTGTGTATGTGTCCCGTGTATGTGTCCAGTGTGTGTGTGTCCAGTGTATGTGTATCCAGTGTGTGTGTGTGTGTGTGTGTTTGTGTGTCCAGTGTGTGTGTGTGTGTGTGTGTGTGTGTCCAGTGTGTGTCCAGTGTGTGTGTGTTCATTGAGGAATACTGACCTCAGAGTCTCCAGTTTACAGTGAAGATTCCCCAGTCCAGCAGAGAGCAGCTTCAATCCTGAATACTTCAGGTCATTGTTACTCAGATCCAGCTCTCTCAGGTGTGAGGGGTTTGACTTCAGAGTTGAGACCAGAGAAGCACAGCCTTCCTCTGTGAATAGACAGCCTGACAGCCTGCAAAGAGTCAAATCATATTAAAACCACACTACTATTCGTTGGTGTTGAGTCATGTTCTTTCTAAGTGAGTAGATAACATGTTTCTAAACCCTACTAAAGTAATCCTGATGATGACATGATTGAGAATAATCATGAATGAGAAAGTTACAGAGGCTACAACAAAACATGCTAACCTCTCACCATTACCTTCAAATAAAAGGCAACATTCTGAACTGTCACCTAATATGAAACATTTGATCTGAAATCCAACATTCTGGAGCATAGAACCAAATGTAAAACTGTAAGCTTCACTGTCCAAACACATATGGTGTGGACTATGTGTGCCTGGTAAACACATGTGGATCTGGTGAACAGTTATCACTTGTTGACCAACTACAGAAATACTGACCTCAGAGTCTCCAGTTTACAGTGGGGATTCCCCAGTCCAGCAGAGAGCAGCTTCACTCCTGAATCCTTCAGGTCATTGTAGCTCAGGTCCAGCTCTCTCAGGTGTGAGGGGTTTGACTTCAGAGCTGAGACCAGAGAAGCACAGCCTTCCTCTGTGACTAGACAGCGCGACAGCCTGCAAAGAGTCAAATCATATTAAAACCACACTACTATTCTTTGGTGATGAGTCATTTTCTTTCTAAGTGAGTAGATAACATGTTTCTAAACACTACTAAAGTAATCCTGATGATGCCATGATTGAGAAATATCATGAATGAATCATGAATAATAATGAGTGAGAAAGTTACAGAGGCTACAACAAATGCTAACCTCTCACCATTAACCTCAAATAAAAGGCAACATTCTGAACTGTCACCTAATATGAAACATTTGATCTGAAATCCAAAATTCTGGAGCATAGAACCAAATGTAAAACTGTAAGCTTCACTGTCCAAACACATATGGTGTGGACTATGTGTGCCTGGTAAACACATGTGGATCTGGTGAACAGTTATCACTTGTTGACCAACTACAGAAATACTGACCTCAGAGTCTCCAGTTTACAGTGGGGATTCCCCAGTCCAGCAGAGAGCAGCTTCACTCCTGAATCCTTCAGGTCATTGTTACTCAGATCCAGCTCTCTCAGGTGTGAGGGGTTTGACTTCAGAGCTGAGACCAGAGAAGCACAGCCTTCCTCTGTGACTCCACAGCCTGACAGCCTGACAGAGAGATCATCATGATTTCACAAACACACTGTTAATTTAACACCAGTAGTGTAGAAGGACAATGGCAGATGCATTTGGTTTAATCTCTTAAACAACATATAGATTCATCTTCCGTCTCCTAGAATTGCATGGTCATATTGTTATACAAATGTGAACAACAATGCACTGATTCAGTAAGTTTTTCAATTTAATATTATATATTATATACATATTATAATACATGTTTTTCTCTAAACTTAATATTTCTTCCTGATGATTAGTACTTAAATATAATTGTATTTACTCACAGAGCAGCTCTGGAGGCTTTGACCACTGGCAGCAGCCTCAGAAGACCTTCCTCTGATCTGGAGTATTTCTTTGGGTCAAACACATCCAGCTCATTTTCTGAAGTCAGCAACACAAAGACCAGAGCTGACCACTGTGAAGGTGACAGTTTGGCTTCTGAGAGACATCCTGAGCTCAGGTAGCTTTGGATCTCCTCCACTAGAGAATGGTCATTCAGTTCATTAAGACAGTGGAACAGATTGATGCACCTCTCTGGAGAGGGATTCTCCCTGATCTTCTCCTTGATGTACTTGACTGTTTCTTCATGGCTCTGTGAGCTGCTTCTTGTCTTTGTCAGTAGACCTCGTAAGTGCTTCTGATTGGACTCCAGTGAGAGGCCCAGAAGGAAGCGGAGGAAAAGGTCCAGGTTTCCCGTCTCACTTTGTAAGGCTTTATCCACAGCACTCTTGTAGACAGTAACTTCAGTAACTTGCGGTTCGGCCATTAGATTCTCATTGTTGTTGATGAATGAGAGGAACACATATACAGCAGCCAGAAACTCCTGAATGCTCAGATGCACGAAGCAGTACACCTTTTCCTGGTACAGCACACAATCCTCTTTAAAAATCTGTGTGCACAATCCTGAGTACACTGATGCTTCATTGACATCAATGCCAGCCCTTTTCAGGTCTTTTTTATAGAAAATCAGATTGCCCTCAACAAGCTGTTGAAAAGCCAGTTTTCCCAGTGACAGAATGCTCTCTTTATTCCAGTGTGGACCTGTCTCTTCTTTCCCAAGATACTTTTCATTCTTCTGTTTGGTATGAAACACCACAAGGTGTGAGTACATCTCAGTCAGAGTCTTGGGCATCTCTTCTCTCTTGTCTGTACTCAACATGTGTTCAAGGACTGTTGCAGAAATCCAACAGAAGACTGGAATGTGGCACATGATGTGGAGGCTCCTTGATGTCTTTATGTGTGAGATGATTCTGCTGGCCAGGTCCTTATCACTGAATCTCTTCCTGAAGTACTCCTCCTTCTGTGGGTCATTGAACCCTCGTACCTCTGTCACCTGGTCAACACACCCTGAAGGGATCTTATTGGCTGCTGCAGGTCGGGTAGTTATCCAGAGGAGAGCAGAGGGAAGCAGATTTCCCTTGATGAGATTTGTCAGCAGAACATCCACTGAGGTTGACTTTGTGACGTCACAACAGATCTTGTTCTTCTGGAAGTCTAAGGGCAGTCGGCACTCATCCAGACCATCAAAGATGAACAGAACTTTGAACATGTCGTAGTTGGAGATTTTTGATTCTGTGGTTTCCTTTGAGAAGTGATTGAGAAGTTCAATGAAAGTGTGTTTTTCCCCGTTCATTAAATTCAGCTCCCGAAAAGGGAATGAAAATACAAATTGGACATCCTGATTTGCTTTTCCTTCAGCCCAGTCCAGAATGAACTTCTGCACAGAGACTGTTTTTCCAATGCCAGCGACTCCCTTTGTCAGCACAGTTCTGTTAAGTTTGTCTTGTCCAGTTAAGGGTCTGAAGATGTCGTACATTTGATTGCAGTCTCTGGTCTTGCTTGTTTCCCTGGTTGTTGTCTCAATCTGTCTCAGCTCATGTTCATTATTGACCTCTCCTGTTCCACCCTCTGTGATGTAGAGCTCTGTGTAGATCTTATTGAGAAGTGTTGGGTTTCCTTGTTTAGCGATCCCCTCAAATACACATTGAAACTTCTTCTTTAGATTAGATTTGAGTTCACGTTGAAGAATCACAGCACGCTCATCTGAATCTAGAAATAACACAGAGGATATTAATATTACATCTGTTTTAATTCCTACAGTATTGTAAGACTGTCTTATAAAGTTTAAATTATAATCATTTATTCTCTTAGCTGTCTGTATAAATATCTAAATGTTTTCATAATGCATTACACACTGGTGTTACTGATTTATATCATTATTGGTATTATTGATGGCATTAATAATGTTGTCTCTCTCTCTCTCTCTCTCCTCTGTCCCTCCTCTTCTCTCTGTCTAAATTAATCACCACAACACATCCCTGCTGCTACTTGATGAGGTCACTAGGTGTTGTGTTAAGGCTGCTACAATATCATTGAGTTACACAGCTACTTTAGATGTACTTTAGCTACAGCTTTTAAATGTTCTAAAACAGCATTCAACATGAGGCAGACAGCTCTTACTTTTCTCCAGTGTGTCAGCAAGCTCCTTCTGGTTCATTTTCCTCAGGACGTGCAGTGTGATCTTCAGAGCCCCCTCTCTGGCACTGCTCTCCTGCTTCTCATCTTCAGCATCCACCACTTCCATATCCTGCTTCTGACTCTCAAAGCCTTCTGGGAGTTCTGGACTAAGAATCCTCTTGAACATCTTCAGCTCGTTCTTCACAAATGTCATAATATTCTCTTCAAGCAACTGAAATAAATCAAGTAAATAAGTTAAGCAAGAGACTAAATGCTTTCTCATTAACACATGAATGAATGATTGACAGATCAACTTTACTTGAGGTAAACAAAAACAAATGTACATAACAGGACTACACACACTGAATATGGAGGCCAGGTCTGTTTGATGACTCTGGGAAGACTGACCACTGAGAATCTCTGACTCTGATCTCTCCTGTAGGTTTCTGTGGACAAAACATGAGATTACATCTCCTCATCAAGGGAGTGCACACACACACACACACACACACACACACACACACACACACACACACACACACACACACACACACACACACAGGGAGGGATTTTTCATTATTTCTCTCATTTCTCTCATTGTTTAAAATCGCTTAATGGTTTATTTCAGAGAGACAAATAATGTAGTTTTCTTTGCCAAATGCTATATATCTGTCTCACTCTCAGAGAAATAAGTAGTACTGCTAGGTTTTACACAGTCAAATGTAACAAATAACTACATTTTTAATAAACATCTGTACAAATGTATAAAATTCAATACAGTAATATGAGATCTGTAAAACATTTACATTTTCGTCATTTAGCAGATGTTTTTTATCCAGGGTCCGGTTTTCCAAAAGCATCTTAAGGCTAAGTTCATCATTAGAACCTTCATAGGAGCATTGTTAAATCTCTGAGCTGTTTCCCAAAACCATCGTTATTAACGTTGCACTTGAAAACGCTCATAATCTAACACCTGCCTCAGACCACTTGTAGAACAGCCAAGTGCGTCGTTAGATGCTTTTTTGCCCTCCCGCGTCACTTTATACACAGAAGATCTCCGCTAAACATAGAATCACATGGTTTATCCATCTCTTTGTGACGGCCGATAAATTCAGAACAAAGTTGACTACAAATACAAAGTTGCCAATGTTTTTGCAATTGATTCAAACAAGGGAAGTACACACATTTGGTTCAAATGAAAACCGAGATGACTGCATTAAAATATAAACAGTAGGCTATAGGCCTATTTCAATCATATTGAAATATACCATGTTCAATATATTTAGTTTTATTTTGCTACTTGTAGGCTACTGTCTGTAATGTGTCTCAATATATTTCATGATGTGTAGCCTAACATGTGCCCAATGATGTGCCAAATCTGTGATTTAGTGCATTTTTATTGTGTAAGCATTAGAATAAACTACCTCAATATTTGCAGCCGTAGGTAGTAATATCTTTCTAGAAGCTGATCCGTGGTCAGTATTGTGAAATAATTATAATGTTAAGGAATGATTTTAATGGAGAAAACTGATCCGAGAGCAGCGCTCCCCTTCTTTCGATCCTATCAGTATCGATACATGCTCCACCGGACGTGATACCTTGTCATGCTGCTGATCCAGTTTCTACTGGTCTGCCTGCGGATCTGGAACTCTGACCTGTTCACCAGACGTGTGACCTTGTCCCGAACCTGCTGTTTCGACCTCTCTCTCTCTCTCTCCCTCTCCTTCTCTCTCCCTTACCACACCTGCTGTCTCGACCTCCGAATGCTCGGCTATGAAAAGCCAAATGACATTTACTCCTGAGGTGCTGACGTGTTGCACCCTCTATAACCACAGTGATTATTATTTGACCCTGCTAGTCATCTATTAACATTTGAACATCTTGAAGAGTGATCTGGCCTTAATGGCAATATCCTCTTATAATCTCCTCCCAGCACAGCCAGAAGAGGACTGGTCACCCCTCAGAGCCTGGTTCCTCTCTCGGTTTCTTCCTAGGTCCCTGCCTTTCTAGGGAGTTTTTCCTAGCCACCGTGCTTCTGCATCTGCATTGCTTGTTCTTTGGGGTTTTAGACTGGGTTTCTATATAAGCACTTTGTGACAACTGCTGATGTAAAAAATGTCTTCTGGGAATACATATGCAGACCAGGCCAGGGTTTGGGGTTTGAGAAGTCAATGAGAGGTAAAAATGACTTCCTTAGTTGTTAATTTTGAAAATGTTCTGTCTTAAGTAGTTTAACCCTCCTATTATGTTGTGGGTCAATTTGACCCGTTTCCACTTTTGCGTTGTCTAAAATACTAGTTAACCACTCTTTTTCGCCATGAAATTACATGACTTTTCCTCATTTAGGGTCATGAACCTAACTGCAAAATGTGGACACACTGATGTGTTGTGGAATGTCTGTGTACATTTTGTATACAAACATGATGTTGTGGGTCATTTTGACCCGGAGGCTTTCATGTGTATATATATTTGCACAGGTGCAAAACAAAAAAAGTGTCTTTGATTTATTTTGTTTTGACTGGTCCTGGTTGCACTTTTAGAATTGTGTTTGGGTTAAAAAGGGCTTTCCCAAGCTTCTCCTCAGTGTGAGAGCAGCAGGTCCCTGACACAGACACTCAAAAATGAGCTCCAAAAGATTTTCAATCAATGAAGTCTTATCACAAATTCTGGACTGTGACAGTGAAAAAGAAGAAGAGGTTTCAGAGACAGAGGATATTTCAGAGATAGAGGACAATGCTGTTGATGATCCAGATTTTGTCTTCATTGAAGAGGATTCAGAGGAGGAGTCTGCCGTACCATCCCCTACATCAGATGAGAGAGACAGAGCATGCAACAAGCATCATCAAGAGAAGAGAAGACATGGAAGTCTAAAGATGGTCATATTGAATGGTCACCGTCACCACAACGAGGTCAAGGTAGACTCTCAGCTTCCAATGTAATAAAAATGGTTCCAGGACCTACACGATTTGCTGTCACTCGAGTCCATGACATACAATCAGCTTTTGAGCTCTTTTTTACCCCAAGCAATAGAGAAGATTGTTCTGGACATGACCAACTTGGAGGGGAGCCGTGTGTTTCAAGAGAACTGGAAGCCACTGGATCGGATTGACTTGCATGCATACATTGGATTGCTCATATTAGCTGGAGTCTACCGTCAAACGGGAGAAGCAACGGCCAGCCTGTGGAATGAAGAGAATGGAAGGCCAATATTTCGGGCAACAATGTCTCTACAAGAATTCCACATAATTTCTCGGGTGATTCGCTTTGATAACCGTGATACCAGACCGGTCGACGTGAAAGAGACAAACTAGCTGCAATCAGAGATGTATGGGATAAATGGGTGGAAATTCTACCGTTACTGTACAATCCCAGTCCTCATGTTACAATTGATGAACGCCTTGTTCCATTCAGAGGACGTTGTCCCTTCAGACAGTATATGCCAAACAAGCCTGCAAAATGTGGCATCAAAATATGGGCAGCATGTGATGCCACATCAAGCTATGCATGGAATATGCAAGTTTACCACTGGGAAGCCACCCGGCGGAGTGCCTGAGAAAACCAGGGGATGCGGGTGGTGCTGGACATGAGTGAAGGGCTGCAAGGTCATAACATCACGTGTGACAACTTCTTCACATCCTACCGCCTTGGTGTTGAACTACAGAAGAGAAAGCTGACCATGGTTGGAACAATCAGAAAAAACAAACCTGAACTTCCCAGTGAGCTTCTGAAAATGCAGGGCAGAACTGTGCATTCCTCTAAATTTGCTTTCTCTGAAAATGCAACTGTTGTTTCATACTGCCCAAAGAAGAACAAGAATGTTCTTGTAATGAGCACAATGCACAAAGATGCATCGCTTGAGTGCAAGAGAGGACATCAAGCCACAAATAATACTGACTACAATTCCACCAAAGGAGGAGTTGACAATTTGGATAAAGTCACAGCAACATATAGTTGTCAGCGCATGACTGCCCGCTGGCCTTTGGTGATTTTCTACAACATTGTGGATGTGTCTGCTTACAATGCCTATGTCCTGTGGACTGAAATCAACCAGCAATGGAATGGTGGCAAATTGTACCGAGCGGTTTCCTAGAGGAGCTCGGCAAAGCTCATCACTCCCAAGATCCAGAGGAGAGTCCGGCCTCCTCGGTCGACAGCAGCTGCATCTGCCGTCCAGAAAATTCAAGCTGGACCATCAACACATGCCTCCAATCAACCAGAAATGGATCCAGTGGATACAGGCAGTGGCAAGAAACGGAAAAGATGCCAGCTCTGCCCCTCGACAAGACAGTAAAACAAGCACCACTTGTGTAGAATGCAATAAATACATCTGCAGAAAGCACACACACACATTGTGTTCAACATGTAGAGAGAAAGACTGAAGGGATAATATGGACCAATAGGGGGGAAAAACCTACTTGGGGAAACTGAAAAATCTTGTTTGTGAGAAAGGAAATATGTTTAACAAATAGTTCTTAAATATTGTTTAAAAAAAATAAAAAAGTATTGTATTTCTTCTTTCTGAAATGTCTGATAAGACAAAATAAAGTTGTTTCTGTTTTTACTTAATTCTTTGACTGTCTTGAGTGTGTTTAAACTGTGGGTCAATTTGACCCGTAACATAATGGATGTCATTTTTTTCCAGCAAAGCACAAGGGTTAACAAACTGACACATTTTCATGTTAGTCAAAAACAACTTTATATCGAAGGAGTGACTTTGATTTGACGGCCTGCACCTGTGCAGTTCGGCACAAGACGACCATTAGACCCAATGACGTATTTCTGCGCATGAGCTTCAAATCAAATCAAATTGTATTTTTCACATGCGCCGAATACAACAGTGGTAAACTTTACCGTGAAATTCTTACTTACGAGCCCTTTCCCAACAATGCAGAGTTAAAAAGTCACAAAAATTCACTAAATAAAAAAAGGAAATAGTAACATAATAAAATAACAATAATGAGACTATAAGGAGTACCAGTACTAAGTCAATGTGCAGGGGTACCAGGTAGTTGAGGTAATAACTAGACTATATACAAGGAGTACCAGTACTGAGTCAATGTGCAGGGGTACCAGAGTGTTGAGGTAGTAATGAGGCAATAAGGAGTACCAGTACTGAGTCAATGAGCAGGGGTACCAGGTAGTTGAGGTAATTGAGGTAATATGTACATGTAGGTAGGGGTAAAAGTGACTAGGCAATCAGGATAGAGATTACATCTCCTCATCCAGGGAGAGCACACACACTCACTGACACACACACACACACACACTCACTGACAGACACACACACACACACACACACACACACACACACACACACACACTCAAAGTGAATGTTGTGTTTGTTTAATATTGTTTTAGGACTATGAAAATGGAAAAAAGGATTAGCCTATGGATTATGAAAACAACAAAAATAAATGGTAAAATGGGAGAGGAGAAATGACTAGAGACAGTGTTGTTTAACTCACTGACCATGACCCATGAGTTCTTCTTACCTTTGTTCAGTAGAAAAGTCTCCCTCTCTAAACACTATAGGAGGTTCCATAGACCAGTCACTCTTCATGGACACACAGCTGGGTACAGGGGAGGCTGGTCTCTCCTGCTTGATTGGACTTCAACACAACAGAGACAAACATTATGTCTCTCATCTACTCTGAGCTCAGATGGGGGAACATAAGAAGAGTTTCATTCCAAAACGCTATATATCCATTTTCAGAAATGTTAGTAAATTAGCTTCTATTGTTTAAAGAAATTATCAAATAAATGGATGTGTTTTCTCTCTATCTAATCATGGCAGGGGGTTGTTCAATAACAGACATGTGTTTCTTTAAAATCGATCAATTAATGGCTTCATTTCAGAGAGACTAATGTTGTTTTTGCAAAATGCTATATATCTGCCTCACTCTCAGAGAAATAAGTTGTACTAATAGATTTTACACAGTTAAATCTAACAAATAACTACATTTTTAATAAAGAACTGTACAAATGATACACTTGTGACATCAATATTTAAATATATTTAAAAAATAATAATAAATACAGTAATATGAGATCTGTATGTAAAACATTTACATTTAATTTTTTAGTCATTTAGTCATTTAACATTTAGCAGATGTTTTTTATTCAGGGTCTGGATTCCCAAAAGCATCTTAAGGCCAAGTTCATCATTAGAACCTTCGTAGGAGCATTGTTAAATCTCTGAGCTGTTTCCCAAAACCATCGTTATTAACGTTGCACTTGAAAATGCTCATATTCTAACACCTGCCTCAGACCACTTGTAGAACAGCCAAGTGCGTGTATAGATGCTTTTTTTGCCCCCCGTCACTTTATACACAGAAGATCTCTGCTAAACATAGAATCACATGGTTTATCAAATACAAAGTTGCCAATGTCTTTGCAATTGATTCAAACAAGGGACGTATAACATTTGCTTCAAATGAAAACCGAGATAACTGCATTACAATATAAACAGTAGGCTATAGGCCTATTTCAATCATATTGAAATATATTCCATGTTCAATATATTTAGTTTTATTTTGCTACTTGTAGGCTACTGTCTGTAATTTGTCTCAATATATTTCATGATGTGTAGCCTAACATGTGAACAATGATGTGCCAAATCTGTGATTTAGTGCATTTTTATTGGGTAAGCACTAAAATAAACTACCTCAATATTTGCAGCCGTAGGTAGTAATATCTTTCTAGAAGCTGATCCATGGTCAGTATTGTGAAATAATTATAATGTTAAGGAATTATTTTAATGGAGAAAGCTGATCCGAGAGCTGCGCTCCCCTTCTTTCGATCCTATCAGTATCGACACGTGCTCCACCGGACGTGACTGATCCAGTTTCTGCTGGTCTGCCTGCGGATATGGAACTCTGACCTGTTCACCGGACTTGCGACCTTGTCCCGAACCTGCTGTTTCGACCCTCTCTCTCTCTCTCTCCCTCTCCTTATCTCTCTCTACAACACCTGCTGTCTTGACCTCTGAATGGTTGGCTTTGAACAGCCAACTGACATTTACTCCTGAGGTGCTGACGTGTTGCACCCTCTATAACCACAGTGATTATTATTTGACGCTGCTGGTCATGAACATTTATAAATCTTGAAGAACGATTTGGCCTTAATGGCCATGTACTCTTATAATCTCACCCCAGCACAGCCAGAAGAGGACTGGCCTCCCCTCAGAGCCTGGTTCCTCTCTAGGTTTCTTCCTAGGTTTCTGCCTTTCTAGGAAGTTTTTCCTAGCCACTGTGCTTCTACATCTGCATTGCTTGCTCTTTGGGGTTTTAGACTGGGTTTCTATATAAGCACTTTGTGACAACTGCTGATGTAAAAAATGTCTTCTGGGAATACATATGCAGACCAGGCCAGGGATTGGGGTTTGAGAAGTCAATGAGAGGTAAAAATGACTTCCTTAGTTGTTAATTTTTAAAATGTTCTGTCTTAAGTAGTTTAACAAACTGACACATTTTCATGTTAGTCAAAAATAACTTTATATCGAAGGAGTGACTTTGATTTGACGGCCTGCACCTGTGCAGTTCGGCACAAGACGACCATTAGACCCAATGACGTATTTCTGGCATGAGCTTCAAATCAAATCAAATTGTATTTCTCACATGCGCCGAATACAACAGTGGTAAACTTTACCGTGAAATGCTTACTTACGAGCCCTTTCCCAACAATGCAGAGTTAAAAAGTCACAAAAATTCACTAAATAAAAAAAGGAAATAGTAACATAATAAAATAACAATAATGAGACTATAAGGAGTACTGAGTCAATGTGCAGGGGTACCAGGAAGTTGAGGTAGTAATGAGGCTATAAGGAGTTGCAGTACTGAGTCAATGTGCAGGGGTACCAGGTAGTTGAGGTAATTGAGGTAATATGTACATGTAGGTAGGGGTAAAAGTGACTAGGCAATCAGGATAGAGATTACATCTCCTCATCCAGGGAGTGCACACACACTCACTGACACACTCACACACACACACACACACTCACTGACAGACACACACACACACACAAACACACACACACACACACACACACACACACACACACACACACACACACACACACACACACACACACACACACACACACACACACACACACACACACACACTCAAAGTGAATGTTGTGTTTGTTCAATATTGTTTTAGGACTATGAAAATGGAAAAAAGGATTAGCCTATGGATTATGAAAACAACAAAAATAAATGGTAAAATGGGAGAGGAGAAATGACTAGAGACAGTGTTGTTTAACTCACTGACCATGACCCATGAGTTCTTCTTACCTTTTTCAGTAGAAAAGTCTCCTTCTCTAAACACTATAGGAGGTTCCATAGACCAGTCACTCTTCATGGACACACAGCTGGGTACAGGGGAGGCTGGTCTCTCCTGCTTGATTGGACTTCAACACAACAGAGACAAACATTATGTCTCTCATCTACTCTGAGCTCAGATGTGGGAACATGAGAAGAGTTTCATTCCAAAACGCTATATATCCATATTCAGAAATGTTAGTAAATTAGCTTCTATTGTTTAAAGAAATTATCAAATAAATGGATGTGTTTTCTCTCAATCTAATCATGGCAGGGGGTTGTTCAATAACAGACATGTGTTTCTTTAAAATCAATCAATTAATGGCTTCATTTCAGAGAGACTAATGTTGTTTTTGCAAAATGCTATATATCTGCCTCACTCTCAGAGAAATAAGTTGTACTAATAGATTTTACACAGTTAAATCTAACAAATAACTACATTTTTAATAAAGAACTGTACAAATGATACACTTGTGACATCAATATTTAAATATATTTAAAAAATAATAATAAATACAGTAATATGAGATCTGTATGTAAAACATTTACATTTAATTTTTTAGTCATTTAGTCATTTAACATTTAGCAGATGTTTTTTATTCAGGGTCTGGATTCCCAAAAGCATCTTAAGGCCAAGTTCATCATTAGAACCTTCGTAGGAGCATTGTTAAATCTCTGAGCTGTTTCCCAAAACCATCGTTATTAACGTTGCACTTGAAAATGCTCATATTCTAACACCTGCCTCAGACCACTTGTAGAACAGCCAAGTGCGTCGTTAGATGCTTTTTTGCCCTCCCGCGTCACTTTATACACAGAAGATCTCTGCTAAACATAGAATCACATGGTTTATCAAATACAAAGTTGCCAATGTCTTTGCAATTGATTCAAACAAGGGACGTATAAAATTTGCTTCAAATGAAAACCGAGATAACTGCATTACAATATAAACAGTAGGCTATAGGCCTATTTCAATCATATTGAAATATATTCCATGTTCAATATATTTAGTTTTATTTTGCTACTTGTAGGCTACTGTCTGTAATTTGTCTCAATATATTTCATGATGTGTAGCCTAACATGTGAACAATGATGTGCCAAATCTGTGATTTAGTGCATTTTTATTGGGTAAGCACTAAAATAAACTACCTCAATATTTGCAGCCGTAGGTAGTAATATCTTTCTAGAAGCTGATCCATGGTCAGTATTGTGAAATAATTATAATGTTAAGGAATGATTTTAATGGAGAAAGCTGATCCGAGAGCTGCGCTCCCCTTCTTTCGATCCTATCAGTATCGACACATGCTCCACCGGACGTGACTGATCCAGTTTCTGCTGGTCTACCTGCGGATATGGAACTCTGACCTGTTCACCGGACGTGCGACCTTGTCCCGAACCTGCTGTTTCGACCCTCTCTCTCTCTCTCTCCCTCTCCTTATCTCTCTCTACAACACCTGCTGTCTTGACCTCTGAATGGTTGGCTTTGAACAGCCAACTGACATTTACTCCTGAGGTGCTGACGTGTTGCACCCTCTATAACCACAGTGATTATTATTTGACGCTGCTGGTCATGAACATTTATAAATCTTGAAGAACGATTTGGCCTTAATGGCCATGTACTCTTATAATCTCACCCCAGCACAGCCAGAAGAGGACTGGCCTCCCCTCAGAGCCTGGTTCCTCTCTAGGTTTCTTCCTAGGTTTCTGCCTTTCTAGGAAGTTTTTCCTAGCCACTGTGCTTCTACATCTGCATTGCTTGCTCTTTGGGGTTTTAGACTGGGTTTCTATATAAGCACTTTGTGACAACTGCTGATGTAAAAAATGTCTTCTGGGAATACATATGCAGACCAGGCCAGGGATTGGGGTTTGAGAAGTCAATGAGAGGTAAAAATGACTTCCTTAGTTGTTAATTTTTAAAATGTTCTGTCTTAAGTAGTTTAACAAACTGACACATTTTCATGTTAGTCAAAAATAACTTTATATCGAAGGAGTGACTTTGATTTGACGGCCTGCACCTGTGCAGTTCGGCACAAGACGACCATTAGACCCAATGACGTATTTCTGCGCATGAGCTTCAAATCAAATCAAATTGTATTTCTCACATGCGCCGAATACAACAGTGGTAAACTTTACCGTGAAATGCTTACTTACGAGCCCTTTCCCAACAATGCAGAGTTAAAAAGTCACAAAAATTCACTAAATAAAAAAAGGAAATAGTAACATAATAAAATAACAATAATGAGACTATAAGGAGTACTGAGTCAATGTGCAGAGGTACCAGGTAGTTGAGGTAGTAATGAGGCTATAAGGAGTACCAGTACTGAGTCAATGTGCAGGGTACCAGGAAGTTGAGGTAGTAATGAGGCTATAAGGAGTTGCAGTACTGAGTCAATGTGCAGGGGTACCAGGTAGTTGAGGTAATTGAGGTAATATGTACATGTAGGTAGGGGTAAAAGTGACTAGGCAATCAGGATAGAGATTACATCTCCTCATCCAGGGAGTGCACACACACTCACTGACACACTCACACACACACACTCACTGACAGACACACACACACACACAACACACACACACACACACACACACACACACACACACACACACACACACACACACACACACACACACACACACACACACACACACACACACACACACACACACACACACACACACACACACTCAAAGTGAATGTTGTGTTTGTTCAATATTGTTTTAGGACTATGAAAATGGAAAAAAGGATTAGCCTATGGATTATGAAAACAACAAAAATAAATGGTAAAATGGGAGAGGAGAAATGACTAGAGACAGTGTTGTTTAACTCACTGACCATGACCCATGAGTTCTTCTTACCTTTTTCAGTAGAAAAGTCTCCTTCTCTAAACACTATAGGAGGTTCCATAGACCAGTCACTCTTCATGGACACACAGCTGGGTACAGGGGAGGCTGGTCTCTCCTGCTTGATTGGACTTCAACACAACAGAGACAAACATTATGTCTCTCATCTACTCTGAGCTCAGATGTGGGAACATGAGAAGAGTTTCATTCCAAAACGCTATATATCCATATTCAGAAATGTTAGTAAATTAGCTTCTATTGTTTAAAGAAATTATCAAATAAATGGATGTGTTTTCTCTCTATCTAATCATGGCAGGGGGTTGTTCAATAACAGACATGTGTTTCTTTAAAATCGATGAATTAATGGCTTCATTTCAGAGAGACAAATGTTTTTTGTGCAAAATGCTATATATCTGCCTCACTCTCAGAGAAATAAGTAGTACTAATAGATTTTACACAGTTAAATGTAACAAATAACTACATTTTTAATAAAGAACTGTACAAATGATACACTTGTGACATCAATATTTAAATATATTAAAAAAATAATAATAAATACAGTAATATGAGATCTGTATGTAAAACATTTACACTACATTTTTTAGTCATTTAGTCATTTAACATTTAGCAGATGTTTTATATTTAGGGTCCGGATTCCCAAAAGCATCTTAAGGCCAAGTTCATCATTAGAACCTTCGTAGGAGCATTGTTAAATCTCTGAGCTGTTTCCCAAAACCATCGTTATTAATGTTGCACTTGAAAACGCTCATATTCTAACACCTGCCTCAGACCACTTGTAGAACAGCCAAGTGCGTCGTTAGATGCTTTTTTGCCCTCCCGCGTCACTTTATACACAGAAGATCTCTGCTAAACATAGAATCACATGGTTTATCCGTCTCTTTTTGACCACCGATAAATTCAGAACAAAGTTGACTACAAATACAAAGTTGCCAATGTCTTTGCAATTGATTCAAATAAGGGACGTATAAAATGATGCTTCAAATGAAAACCGAGATGACTGCATTAAAATATAAACAGTAGGCTATAGGCCTATTTCAATCAAATTGAAATATATTCAATGTTCAATATATTGAGTTTTATTTTGCTACTTGTAGGCTACTGTCTGCAATTTCTCTCAATATATTTCATGATGTGTAGCCTAACATGTGCCCAATGATGTGCCAAATCAGTGATTTAGTGCATTTTTATTGTGTAAGCATTAGAATAAACTACCTCAATATTTGCATCCGTAGGTAGTAACATCTTTCTAGAAGCTGATCCGTTGTCAGTATTGTGAAATAATTATAATGTTAAGGAAAGATTTTAATGGAGAAAACTGATCAGAGAGCAGCGCTCCCCTTCTTTCGATATATCAGTATCGATACATGCTCCACCGGACGTGATACCTTGTCATGCTGCTGATCCAGTTTCTACTGGTCTGCCTGCGGATATGGAACTCTGACCTGTTCAACGAGCGTGAGACCTTGTCCCGAACCTGCTGTTTCGACCCCCTCTCTCTCTCTCTCTCTCTCTCCCTCTCCTTCTCTCTCTCTACAACACCTGCTGTCTCGACCTCTGAATGCTCGGCTATGAACAGCCAACTGACATTTACTCCTGAGGTGCTGACGTGTTGCACCCTCTATAACCACAGTGATTATTATTTGACGCTGCTGGTCATGAACATTTAAAAATCTTGAAGAACGATCTGAACTTAATGGCCATGTACTCTTATAACCTCCCCCCAGCACAGCCAGAAGAGGACTGGCCACCCCTCAGAGCCTGGTTCCTATCTAGGTTTCTTCCTAGGTTCCTGCCTTTCTAGGGAGTTTTTCCTAGCCACCGTGCTTCTACATCTGCATTGCTTGCTCTTTGGGGTTTTAGACTGGGTTTCTATATAAACTCTTTGTGACAACTGCTGATATATATATACAGTGGGGGAAAAAAGTATTCAGTCAGCCACCAATTGTGCAAGTTCTCCCACTTAAAAAGATGAGAGAGGCCTGTAATTTTCATCATAGGTACACGTCAACTATGACAGACAAATTGAGGGAAAAAAATCCAGAAAATCACATTGTAGGATTTTTAATGAATTTATTTGCAAATTATGGTGGAAAATAAGTATTTGGTCACCTACAAACAAGCAACATTTCTGGCTCTCACAGACCTGTAACTTCTTCTTTAAGAGGCTCCTCTGTCCTCCACTCGTTACCTGTATTAATGGCACCTGTTTGAACTTGTTATCAGTATAAAAGACACCTGTCCACAACCTCAAACAGTCACACTCCAAACTTCACTATGGCCAAGACCAAAGAGCTGTCAATGGACACCAGAAACAAAATTGTAGACCTGCACCAGGCTGGGAAGACTGCATCTGCAATAGGTAAGCAGCTTGGTTTGAAGAAATCAACTGTGGGAGCAATTATTAGGAAATGGAAGACATACAAGACCACTGATAATCTCCTCGATCTGGGGCTCCACGTAAGATCTCACCCCGTGGGGTCAAAATGATCACAAGAACGGTGAGCAAAAAATCCCAGAACCACACGGGGGGACCTAGTGAATGACCTGCAGAGAGCTGGGACCAAAGTAACAAAGCCTCCCATCAGTAACACACTACGCTGCCAGGGACTCAAATCCTGCAGTGCAAGACGTGTCCCCCTGCTTAAGCCAGTACATGTCCAGGCCTGTCTGAAGTTTGCTAGAGTGCAGTTGGATGATCCAGAAGAGGATTGGGAGAATGTCATATGGTCAGATGAAACCAAAATATTAACTTTTTGGTAAAACTCAACTCGGTCGTGTTTGGAGGACAAATAATGCTGAGTTGCATCCAAAGAATACCATACCTACTGTGAAGCATGGGGGTGGAAACATCATGCTTTGGGGCTGTTTTTCTGCAAAGGGACCAGGACGACTGATCCGGTAAAGGAAAGAATGAATGGGGCCATGTATCGTGAGATTTTGAGTGAAAACCTCCTTCCATCAGCAAGGGCATTGAAGATGAAACGTGGCTGGGTCTTTCAGCATGACAATGATCCCAAACACAACGCCCGGGCAACGAAGGAGTGGCTTCGTAAGAAGTATTTCAAGGTCCTGGAGTGGCCTAGCCAGTCTCCAGATCTCAACCCCATAGAAAATCTTTGGAGGGAGTTGAAAGTCCGTGTTGCCCAGCGACAGCCCCAAAACATCACTGCTCTGGAGGAGATCTGCATGGAGGAATGGGCCAAATTACCAGCAACAATGTGTGAAAACCTTGTGAAGACTTAGAGAAAACGTTTGACCTGTGTCATTGCCAACAAAGGGTATATTATAAATACTTATTTTCCACCATAATTTGCAAATAAATTCATAAAAAATCCTACAATGTGGATTTTTTTTCCTCAATTTGTCTGTCATAGTTGACGTGTACCTATGATGAAAATTACAGGCCTCTCTCATCTTTTTAAGTGGGAGAACTTGCACAATTGGTGGCTGACTAAAAACTTTTTTCCCCCACTGTATATAGTTAACAAAATGTATGGTGTTTTTGGTTTATGTCAGTTTCATTGTTTGTTATGCTATACATTGTTATGTTATGGTTGTAAGTGGTAAAATGAACTAGAAAATGTCATATTTTGAAAGTAAATACTACTTTAGTAAGGATATACTTTATTCAGTACTACTGCAGTTACTGAATAATTCCAATCGATGGCAGCATAAGACCACGAATGACATTTCAGAAGGTTAGTTTAGTTTTCTCCCTGGAAACAACACAACTCCCCCTCACAGGAAAACTCCTGCACATGCTTTTTACTGTCCCTTTCCACACTGCTAACGCAAGAGGAACGACCGAAAAAGCATTTAACAGATTACTGTGAAATAATATAATGATGATTAATGTTTATTATTAGCTGTTTTTATGCTCATGTTTTGAAATTATACTTCATTACTATAACGATTATCAATAAGCCTGAACATTAATTTAGTCACCTCTGGTCGAGAAAAACATAGTTTCCTAGTACATTAATTGTCAGATTCATCAACCAGGAGCGAGCACTCTGCCTTCTAGCACAAGCGAGGGGCATGTTGAGGTACATTTGCTAACTGGGAGGGTTGCATGATGTAATTTATTGGCGGGCTGGAAGACGCACTCTTGTCTTATCTATTCCGAGGTTGTTTAATCGCAATATTAGATATTTAAAAATGCATGTATACTAGGGTTGAGGTTGGAGCATCTGACTAGTGATTATTTACCCGGGGTTCAACACCTGCTATAGTCACTATTTAGTTGCTCTTCCAAAAGCAACACAGGCCTAATACGAGATATATAGCTATCTAAAGTAATGAGTGACCATTTTAGATAATCATGGGACAAATAGTCTTTGGTTGCATGCTATTTTATGTCAATCATATTTCTGCTTGTAGCCTTTAACTGATGCTTCGTGGTCTTATGCTGCCATCTATTGGAAATATTTAGCAATTAAAAGTTATTAAATTACGTACAGACATTGGTGAGGCAGCTGAGAAATAAAGTGTATTTTTCTTGTTAATTCCTTAGATCAGTCTCAAACCTGCCCCACCTATCCCACGCCAAGTGCTGGACTTTCACATAGAGGCTACTAGGTCACCCAGTTCACATTTGAAAAATAGTTTGTTTATCACTTGTTTATCAAGTGTTCTGTCTTGCAATTATACATATAATAAAATAACTTAATATTTGGTACAGAAACCTTTGTTTGCAATTACAGAGATCATATGTTTCCTTCAGGTCTTGACCAGGTTTGCACACACTGAAGCAGGGATTTTGGCCCACTCCTCCATACAGACCTTCTCCAGATCCTTCAGGTTTTGGGGCTGTCGCTGGGCAATACGGACTTTCAGCTCCCTCCAAAGATTTTCTATTGGGTTCACGTCTGGAGACTGGCTAGGCCACTCCAGGACCTTGAGATGCTTCTTACGGAGCCACTCCTTAGTTGCCCTGGCTGTGTGTTTCGGGTCATTGTCATGCTGGAAGACCCAGCCACGACCCATCTTCAATGCTCTTACTGAGGGAAGGAGGTTGTTGGCCAAGATCTCGCGATACATGGCCCCATCCATCCCTGCCTCAATACGTGTGCAGTCGTCCTGTCCCCTTTGCAGAAAAGCATCCCCAAAGAATGATGTTTCCATCTCCATGCTTCACGGTTGGGATGGTGTTCTTGGGGTTGTACTCATCCTTCTTCTTCCTCCAAACACGGGCGAGTGGAGTTTAGACCAAAAAGCTCTATTTTTGTCTCATCAGACCACATGACCTTCTCCCATTCCTCCTCTGGATCATCCAGATGGTCATTGGCAAACTTCAGACGGGCCTGGACATGCGCTGGCTTGAGCAGGGGGACCTTTGCGTGCGCTGCAGGATTTTAATCCATGACGGCGTAATGTGTTACTAATGGTTTTCTTTGAGACTGTGGTCCCAGCTCTCTTCAGGTCATTGACCAGGTCCTGCCGTGTAGTTCTGGGTTGATCCCTCACCTTCCTCATGATCATTGATGCCCCATGAGGTGAGATCTTGCCTGGAGCCCCAGACCGAGGGTGATTGACCGTCATCTTGAACTTCTTCCATTTTCTAATAATAACAGTTGTTGCCTTCTCGCCAAGCTGCTTGCCTATTGTCCTGTAGCCCATCCCAGCCTTGTGCAGGTCTACAATTGTATCCCTGATGTCCTTACATAGCTCTCTGGTCTTGGCCATTGTGGAGAGGTTGGAGTCTGTTTGATTGAGTGTGTGGATAGGTGTCTTTTATAAAGGTAACGAGTTCAAACAGGTGCAGTTAATACAGGTAATGAGTGGAGAACAGGAGGGCTTCTTAAATAAAAACAAACAGGTCTGTGAGAGCCGGAATTCTTACTGGTTGGTAGGAGATCAAATACTTATGTCTTGAAATAAAATGCAAATTAATTACTTAAAAATCATACAATGTGATTTTCTGGATTTTTGTTTTAGATTCCGTCTCTCACAGTTGAAGTGTGCCTATGATAAAAATTACAGACCTCTACATGCTTTGTAAGTAGGAAAACTGCAAAATCGGCAGTGTATCAAATACTTGATATGGGTGGTTTTCCCTACAGGCCAATCCCAGGACGCCACATAACAGACTTCCTCTGTTTTAGGGTGCCCCTATAGAAATGCTCTCCAGATGCTTTCACAAGTCAAGTCAACTTCCTCTAACACCCCATTTGCAAACATCAGCAAAGTCATAAATTGTCTAGATACTACAGGACCTCTCTGGCTTTCAGAGCCCTGTAAAAGGCTGTGAGAAACCTATCTTGAAGATCTATATCCTGATCCTCATCCCCACTGACGCTGTCCTCAATCAGTATAGGCTCTACCTCAGAATGTATTGTATCAAGCTGATTAGCCGCATCATACCTCAACACATCATCCTCATCATACCTCAACACATCATCCTCATCATAGCTCAACACATCATCCTCATCATACATCAACACATCATCCTCATCATACCTCAACACATCATCCTCATCATAGCTCAACACATCATCCTCATCATAGCTCAACACATCATCCTCATCATACATCAACACATCATCCTGATCATACCTCAACACATCATCCTCATCATACATCAACACATCATCCTCATCATACCTCAACACATCATCCTCATCATACATCAACACATCATCCTCATCATACCTCATCACATCATCCTCATACCTCAACACATCATCCTCAACATTCCTCAACACATCATCCTCATCATACCTCAACACATCATCCTCATCATACCTCAACACATCATCCTCATACCTCAACACATCATCCTCATCATAGCTCAACACATCATCCTCATCATACATCAACACATCATCCTCATCATAGCTCAACACATCATCCTCATCATAGCTCAACTCATCATCCTCATCATAGCTCAACACATCATCCTCATCATACCTCAACACATCATCCTCATCATACCTCAACACATGTATCCTCATCATACCTCAACACATCATCCTCATCATACCTCAACACATCATCCTCATCATAGCTCAACACATCATCCTCATCATACATCAACACATCATCCTCATCATACCTCAACACATCATCCTCATCATACCTCAACACATCATCCTCATCATACCTCAACACATCATCCTCATCATACATCATCTTCATCATCAACATCATTGACATTATCGTCATTGAATGTATTGACCTGTATAGATGCAGTAATCAGTATATCATCATCATCCTCCTCTTCCTCCTCTTCCTCCTCTTCCTCTTTTTGTATTGGGTCTGCTATGCTTGTATAGGCCTTGGAGGAGCCCCAAAAAAATAATAGAATAAAAAATATAATAAATAGTGTATTAAAATATTAATAATAATAATAATTAATAAATTATATAAAACATATATTTATTTATTTTTATAATAAAAAAAATATATATAATGCTTTTTTAAACAGTTAATTTATTATGTGTTAACATATCAATATATCCTAACTCACTGTTTCTGTTTCTCACTGTTTGGACTTGGGTTACAGGGAAATAGCTGTCTGTTTGCTGACTAAACCTGTTTTTCTGTGGAGTCATGGAAGGCGTGTTTTCTTCCCGTTGTCCATTGTCTGAGTCTGTCTTTTTACAAAAATAATAATCATAATATTGTTTTTAACATAGTCATTAAAAGTTATATCTATAATAAAACAGGCCATATCCATAAAGAGCATGTTCTTCAATCCAGTCCTTTTCAGACCAATCGTTCTCCTCGGTCAAAGGTGAAGCCATTCTGTCAACTTGAACTATGTGTCTGTGGAGCCGTGCTGACTTTGAAATAGTGTCGGTACTCCTTGCTTGGACTATCTCCTTCTCAGCTCTTTGGTCTAACTGTGTAGTGTGTTGTGTTATTGTTTTTGTCTTCCCAGTCAAATCCTGTCCTGCACTGAAGTCAAGCCTCTGAACACCTCAACACATGCCTCGTACCTCATTCAATCACTGCTGTGATCCCTTCCCAACACTGTGGAAGTAGCCCTCTCATTCCCATTCCCATAATATTGTACTATAAATGTCTTTATTAGATGCTTTAGGTTAAAATAATTACTCTTTGACGATATTTGAAACACACTTTGACATCTCCGTGCGTTCCGCACCTATACCGTGGGTCTCCCATCCTCCTTGATTTTTCAAGTCACCAGCCTCCACTGCTTTGTTACCAGTACAGTAGAGGAAAGACCGTTCTTCTTGGATAGACAGTAGTATGAATACCTGTGTTACCAGTACAGTAGAGGAAAGACCCTTCTTCTTGGATAGACAGTAGTATGAATACCTGTGTTACCAGTACAGTAGAGGAAAGACTCTTCTTCTTGGATAGACAGTAGTATGAATACCTGTGTTACCAGTACAGTAGAGGAAAGACTCTTCTTCTTGGATAGACAGTAGTATGAATACCTGTGTTACCAGTACAGTAGAGGAAAGACTCTTCTTCTTGGATAGACAGTAGTATGAATACCTGTGTTACCAGTACAGTAGAGGAAAGACCCTTCTTCTTGGATAGACAGTAGTATGAATACCTGTGTTACCAGTACAGTAGAGGAAAGACTCTTCTTCTATGATAGACAGTAGTATGAATACCTGTGTTACCAGTACAGTAGAGGAAAGACCCTTCTTCTTGGATAGACAGTAGTATGAATACCTGTGTTACCAGTACAGTAGAGGAAAGACTCTTCTTCTTGGATAGACAGTAGTATGAATACCTGTGTTACCAGTACAGTAGAGGAAAGACCCTTCTTGTTGGATAGACAGTAGTATGAATACCTGTGTTACCGGTACAGTAGAGGAAAGACCCTTCTTCTTGGATAGACAGTAGTATGAATACCTGTGTTACCAGTACAGTAGAGGAAAGACCCTTCTTCTTAGATAGACAGTAGTATGAATACCTGTGTTACCAGTACAGTAGAGGAAAGACTCTTCTTCTTGGATAGACAGTAGTATGAATACCTGTGTTACCAGTAGAGGAAAGACTATTCTTCTTGGATAGACAGTAGTATGAATACCTGTGTTACCAGTACAGTAGAGGAAATACTCTTCTTCTCTGGATAGACAGTAGTATGAATACCTGTGTTACCAGTACAGTTGAGGAAAGACCCTTCTTCTTGGATAGACAGTAGTATGAATACCTGTGTTACCAGTACAGTAGAGGAAAGACTCTTCTTCTTGGATAGACAGTAGTATGAATACCTGTGTTACCAGTACAGTAGAGGAAAGACTCTTCTTCTTGGATAGACAGTAGTATGAATACCTGTGTTACCAGTACAGTTGAGGAAAGACCCTTCTTCTTGGATAGACAGTAGTATGAATACCTGTGTTACCAGTACAGTAGAGAAAAGACCCTTCTTCTTGACACGCCCCAGCAGCAGTGGATGCAGCAAGGTTGATCTGCTCCTGTTTGGGAGACATCCAACAGAAATCAACCACCTCACACTCCAGCCACTACATTTGGTCTTGATACATTGTTTGAGGTCAGTAGGTACTTGGTCCACCTTCTAAGTTCCACTGATTTTGGTGGCCAGAAGGGTGACATAAGCACCTGCTGCCAACTATATGAAGCAGAAACAATAAACAATCAATGATCACATATCTCCAAGTAGTGTTTTCCATATCTTGGATGTGTAACTACAGGATTTGTAACTACAGGATGTGTAACTACAGGATGTGTAACTACGGGATGTGTAACTACGGGATGTGTAACTACAGGATGTGTAACTACAGGATGTGTAACTACAGGATGTGTAACTAAAGGATGTGTAGCTACAGGATGTGTAACTATAGGATGTGTAACTACATGATGTGTAACAACAGGATGTGTAACAACAGGATGTGTAACAACAGGATGTGTAACTACAGGATGTGTAACAACAGGATGTGTAACTACGGGATGTGTAACTACAGGATGTGTAGCTACAGGATGTGTAACTACAGGATGTGTAACTACGGGATGTGTAACTACGGGATGTGTAACTACAGGATGTGTAACTACAGGATGTGTAACTACAGGATGTGTAACAACGGGATGTGTAACTACAAGATGTGTAGCTACAGGATGTGTAGCTACAGGATGTGTAACAACAGGATGTGTAACTACAGGATGTGCAAGGCTTACAACTACAAGGCCCCATCCACAACCAGAACATACTGGTGGAGAGGCTCCATTATCTTCTCTGCAGATCCTCTCAAGCTCTGTCAGGTTGGATGGGGAGCGTCGCTGCACAGCTATTTTCAGGTCTCTCCAGAGATGTTAGATCGGGTTCAAGTCCGGTCTCTGGCTGGGCCAGTCAAGGACATTCAGAGACTTGTCCTGAAGACACTGCTGTGTTGTCTTGGCTCTGTGCTTAGGGTCGTTGTCCTGTTGGAAGGTGAACCTTTGCCCCAGTCTGAGGTCCTGAGCGCTCTGGAGCAGGTTTTCATCATGGATCTCTCTGTACTTTGCTCTGTTCATCGTTCCCTTGATCCTGACTAGACTCCCAGTCCCTGCCGCTGATAAACATCCCCACAGCATGATGCTGCCACACCCATGCTTCACCGTAGGGATGGTGCCAGGTTACCTCCAGACGTGACGCTTGGCATTCAAGCCAAAGAGTTCAATCTTGGTTTCATCAGACCAGAGAATCTTGTTTCTCATGGTCTGAGAGTCTTTAGGTGCCTTTTGGCAAACTCCAAGTGGGCTGTCATGTGCCTTTTACTGAGGAGTGGCTTCTGTCTGGCCACTCTACCATAAAGGCCTGATTGGTGGAGCGCTACAGAGATGTCCTTCTGGAAGGTTCTCCCATATCCACAGAGGAACTCTGGGGCTCTGTCAGAGTGACCATCGGGTTCTTTGCGGGTTCTTGGTCACCTCCCTGACCAAGGCCCTTCTCCCCCGATTGCTCAGTTTGGCCGGGCGGCCATCTCTAGGAAGAATCTAGGTGGTTCCAAACTTCTTCCATTTAAGAATGATGGAGGCCACTGTGTTCTTGGGGACCTTCAATGCTGCAGACAGTTTTTGGTACCCTTCCCCAGATCTGTGCCTCGACACAATCCTGTCTCGGAGCTCTACGGACAATTCCCTCGACCTCATGGCTTCTTACCACCACTTGGACACACACACACACACACACTTGGACAAATGTATATACTGACTGTTTGTGTGTGTGTGTTTGTGTGTGTGTGTGTGTGTGTGTGTGTGTGTGTGTGTGTGTGTGTGTGTGTGTGTGTGTGTGTGTGTGTGTGTGTGAGTTAAGGTGTATCCCTCAATGACTGTCTGTTCTTCTGCTTACTGCTACAGTGTGGAACATGGTGGAGAGAACACAATGAAACCTGGACTGAGAAAATATCAAAGACCACCATCATTATTTACTTGGTCATATTAAATATCAGCTGTAGTTCTACAGAAGCAGAAATCAGGGACACCAAAGTTTACAAAGAGTTGCTTTGACAATGTGTGTGTGTGTGTGTGTGTGTGTGTGTGTGTGGCGCATTCGTGTTACTTTAGAAATGTGTGTTCGTGTTCATGCACATTAACAGATAGTGGTCTATATTATAGACAGTTGTCCTAACCTAACCCTGTTGGGTGATGGTATATATATATCTATATTATAGACAGTTGTCCTAATCCTAACCCTGTTGGGTGATGGTATATATATATATATATATATATATATATATATATATATATATATATATATATATATATATATATATATATATATATATATATATATATATATATACATCTATATCTATATTATAGACAATTGTCCTAACCCCTAACCCTGTTGGGTGATGGTATATATACAGTGGGGAGAACAAGTATTTGATACACTGCCGATTTTGCAGGTTTTTCTACTTACAAAGCATGTTATCATAGGTACACCTCAACTGTGAGAGACGGAATCTAAAACAAAAATCCAGAAAATCACATTGTATGATTTTTTTAAGTAATTAATTTGCATTTTATTGCATGACATAAGTATTTGATCACCTACCAACCAGTAAGAATTCTGGCTATCACAGACCTGTTAGTTTTTCTTTAGAAGCCCTCCTGTTCTCCACTCATTACCTGTATTAACTGCACCTGTTTGAACTCGTTACGATAAAACACGCCGTCCACACACCCAGTCAAACAGACTCCAACCTCTCCACAATGGCCAAAACCAGAGAGTTGTGTAAGGACATCAGGGATACAATTGTAGACCTGCACAAGGCTGGGATGGGCTACAGGACAATAGGCAAGCAGCTTGGGGAGAAGGCAACAACTGTTGGCGCAATTATTAGAAAATGGAAGAAGTTGAAGATGACAGTCAATCACCCTCGGTCTGGGGGCTCCATGCAAGATCTCACCTCGCGGGCATCAATGATCATGAGGAAGGTGAGGGATCAGCCCAGAACTACATGGCAGGACCTGGTCAATGACCTGAAGAGAGCTGGGACCACAGTCTCAAAGAAAACCATTAGTAACACACTACGCCGTCATGGATTAAAATTCTGCAGCGCACGCAAGGTCCCCCTGCTCAAGCCAGCGCATGTCCAGGCCCGTCTGACATTTGCCAATGACCATCTGGATGATCCAGAGGAGGAATGGGAGAAGGTCATGTGGTCTGATGAGACAAAATTAGAGCTTTTTGGTCTAAACTCCACTCGCCGTGTTTGGAGGAAGAAGGATGAGTACAACCCCAAGAACACCATCCCAACCGTGAAGCATGGAGGTGGAAACATCATTCTTTGGGGATGCTTTTCTGCAAAGGGGACAGGACAACTGCACCGTATTGAGGGGAGGATGGATGGGGCCATGTATCGTGAGATCTTCCTCAGTAAGAGCATTGAAGATGGGTGTGGTGGGTCTTCCAGCATGACAACAACCCGAAAACACACAGCCAGGGCAACTAAGGAGTGGCTCCGAAGAAGCATCTCAAGGTCCTGGAGTGGCCTAGCCAGTCTCCAGACCTGAACCCAATAGAAAATATTTGGAGGGAGCTGAAAGCCCGTATTGCCCAGCGAAAGCCCAGAAACCTGAAGGATCTGGAGAAGGTCTGTATGGAGGAGTGGCCAAAATCCCTGCTGCAGGTGTGTGCAAACCTGGTCAAGACCTACAGGAAACGTATGATCTCTGTAATTGCAAACAAAGGTTTCTGTACCAAATATTAAGTTCTGCTTTTCTGATGTATCAAATACTTATGTCATTCAATAAAATGCAAATTAATTACTTAAAAATCATACAATGTGATTTTCTGGATTTTTGTTTTAGATTCCGTCTCTCACAGTTTAAGTGTACCTATGATAAAAATTACAGACCTCTGCATGCTTTGTAAGTAGGAAAACCTGCAAAATCGGCAGTGTATCAAATACTGTTCTCCCCACTGTATATCCATCTATATCTATATTATAGATAGTTGTCCAACCCAACCCTGCTGGGTGATGGATATATATATATATATATATTACCGTGAAGTCAGAAGTTTATATACACTTAGGTTGGAGTCATTTAAACTCATTTTTCAACCACTCCACACATTTCTTGTTAATAAACTATAGTTTTGGCAAGTGGAAGGACATATACTTTGTTTATGACACAAGTCATTGTTTACAGACAGATTATTTCACTTATAACTCACTGCATCACAATTCCAGTGGGTAGAAGTTTACATACACTAAATTGACTGTGCCTTTTAAACAGCTTGGAAAATTCCAGAAAATTATGTCATGGCTTTAGAAGCCTCCTGATAGGCTAATTGACATAATTGAGTCAATTGGAGGTGTCCCTGTGGATGTATTTCAAGGCCTACCTTCAAACTCAGTGCCTTGTTTGACATCATGGGGAAATCAAAACAAATAATCAGCCAAGACCTCAGAAAATAATTGTAGACCTCCACAAGTCTGGTTCATCCTTGGGAGCAATTTCCAAACGCCTGAAGGTACCACATTCATCTGTACAAACAATAGTACACAAGTATAAACACCATGGGACCACGCAGCCATACCGCTCAGGATGGAGACGCGGTCTGTCTCTAGAGATGAACGTACTTTGGTGCAAAAAGTGCAAATCAATCCCAGAACAACAGCAAAGGACGCGAGGATGCTGGAGGAAACAGGTACAAAAGTATCTATATCCACAGTAAAAATGAGTCCTATATCGACATAACCTGAACGGCCGCTCAGCAAGGAAGAAGCCACTGCTCCAAAACCACCATAAAAAAGCCAGACTACGGTTTGCAACTGCACATGGGGACAAATATCATACTTTTTGGAGAAATGTCCTCTAGTCTGATGAAACAAAATAGAACTGTTTGGCCATAATGACCATCGTTTGGAGGAAAAAGGGGAACGCTTGCAAGCCGAAGAACACCATCCCAACCGTGAAGAACAGGGGTGGCAGCATCATGCTGTGGGGGTGCTTTGCTGCAGGAGGGACTGGTGCACTTCACAAAATAGATGGCATCAAGAGGAAGGAAAATTATGTGGATATAATGAAGCAACATCTCAAGACATCAGTCAGGAAGTTAAAGCTTGGTCGCAAATGGGTCTTCCAAATGGACAATGACCCCAAGCATACTTCCAAAGTTGTGGCAAAATGGCTTAAGGACAACAAAGTCAAGGTATTGGAGTGGCCATCACAAAGCCCTGACCTCAATCCTATAGAAAATGTGTGGGCAGAACTGAAAAAGCGTGTGCGAGCAAGGAGGCCTACAAACCTGACTCAGTTACACCAGCTCTGTCAGGAGGAATGGGCCAAAATTCACCCAACTTATTGTGGGGAAGCTTGGGGAAGGCTACCCGAAACGTTTGACCCAAGTTAAACAATTTAAAGGCAATGCTACCAAATACTAATTAAGTGTATGTAAACTTCTGACCCACTGGGAATGTGATGAAAGAAATAAAAGCTGAAATAAATCATGCTCTCTACTATTATTCTGACATTTCACATTCTTAAAATAAAGTGGTGATCCTAACTGACCTAAGACAGGGAATTTCTACTAGGATTAAATGTCAGGAATTGTGATAAACTGAGTTTAAATGTATTTGGCTAAGGTGTATGCAAACTTCCGACTTCAACTGTATCTATAAAAGTGCTGATCCAATGAGGCGTGGTGGTTGACAACATATTTTTAGCTGCTGTCAAACCTGACAACATTAAACGTCTTTTCTGTAATGATAGTGGTGAATTATCATTAAGTGATAACAGTTTTGGGGAACAAAGTATGATGATATCCACTACAGCAGATAAGACAGAGGGTATCACTTTCCCAAACAATGTCCCCTGGTCACTCCCAGTACATATGATTAAAGGAGTCCAAGGCACCTTAATTACATAGATCACACAGAGAGGTTATGATTTTCATTAAATTATGTTTTCTAGGTGGAAGGTGATTACAATGTATCAGCTGGTGATTAGGATTGTTAGATGAACCCACTAAGTTCCTGATGAACTCAACTGATGAGCCTCTTTAGCAGCTAGTTCCATGGACACACTGATTTCAATGTCCTTTGCCAAGGTCAGATGACTTTCAGTCAACAGTCTCTTTTGTGTAGCTTCACTCCGTAGCCCACATACTAGTCTGTCTCTAATGATGTCATTTACAACAGCATTAAACTCACAGTGTTCTGATCGTTTATTTAATGCAGCAGCAAACATTGTTACTGATTCTCCCGCTTCCTGATGTCTCCTGTGGAACCTGAACCTTTCAGCATTAACTAGTGGTTCTGGTGAAATATGTCCTTTAAGTATCTCCACAATATCCCCATACGTCTTATTACCTGTTCTGTCTGGCTGTAGCAGGCTGCCTAGTAAATTAAATGTCTTTGGCCCCATTACACTAAAACATGTAGGCACAATGTTGTCCTCATCCATGTCATTTACAAGAACAAACTATTCAAACCGTTCTGTATATGCGCTCCACTGTTCAATACTTTTATCAAACTGTCCAATGTTTCCAACAATTCCAGCCATTTTTAAGTATAAGTATGGTTCCCAATCAGAGACAACGAGCTACAGCTGCCTCTGATTGGGAACCAACCGGACAACATAGAAAACACGATCTAGAATAGAAACATAGAAAACTAAACATAGAAACTAAACACCCTGGCTCAACATAAAGAGTCCCCAGAGCCAGGGCGTGACAACACCGTTCTGTATATGAGCTCCACTGCTCAATACTTTCATCAAACTGTCCAATGTTTCCAACAATTCCAATAATTGTTCATTTCTCAATAAGCTCCTGATTGTCACTCACTTCAATATTGTCCTCAACCACAGCAATATTTTCCTCAGTCACGTGATCTTCATTCACTTCACTCACTGACGTTTCCTCCTAAGTTCGCTAATTTAGCAGATTTAATTAAAAGGTTTGTCTTCACAGTTGAATAAATGTCCTTTCCTTTAATCATGTTGTTTTCCCACTCCGATGTCCGTCTCCAGTCCTTTTCTGTCGTCCATGACGATGTTAACTCCAGTGGTGGAAAAAGTACCCAATTGTCATACTTGAGTAAAAGTAAAGATACCTTAATAGAAAATGACTCAACTAAAAGTGAAAGTCACCCAGGAAAATACTACTTGAGTAAAAGTCCAAAAGTATTTGGTTTTATATATATTTAAGTATCAAAAGTAAATGGAATTGCTAAAATATACTAAAGTATCAAAAGTAAAAGTACAAGTATAAATCATTTCAAATTCCTTACATAAAGCAAACCAGACAATTTTCTTGTTTTTAAAATGTATGTTCAGCCAGAAGCAAACTCCAACACTCAGACAATTTACAAACAAAGCGTTTGTGTTTAGTGAGCCTGCCAGATCAGAGGCAGTAGGGATGTTCTCTTGATAAGTGTGTGAATTGGAACATTTTCTGTCCTGCTAAGCATTCAAAATGTAACGAGTACTTTTGGGTGTCAGGGAAAATGTATGGAGTAAAAAGTACATTATTTTCTTTAGGAATGTAGTGAAGTAAAAGTAAAAGTTGTCAAAAATATAAATAGTAAAGTCAAGTACAGACACCCCAAAAAACTACTTAAGTAGTACTTTAAAGTATTTTTACTTAAGTACTTTACACCACTGGTTAACTCTCTTTCTTAGCTAGCTAGACTATGCACTTGCCTCTGCTATCAATACACTGTGCTAACATTAGCCTATTCTGTACCACAGAAAATAACAGCTTTAAACAGTTGTAAAAACCCACTTCTTCCAGACAGAATAGTTCCTGTAGATTCAGACTTACTCATCACCAATCTTTGTTATGTCTCGTGGGTTTTATAACCACGTCTGTATAACAATTCAAATAATGATGAGACAGGGAGACAGGAATCAGTTCAACCATTTATCTGGAACGTGATCATCTCAATACATACAAACCCCCATGATGCTCTGCAGCACAACCCCAATATACAACAAATACATAGATAAGTAAATGGACACTAAACAAAACTCATAGAGGAATTTAAATGTTCAGTTGTAGAAAGTAGGGCCATGGGATAGGGTCAGAAAGGTCAGTATGTTTGATAACTGGTTCCAGAGGTGACATAACAAGCATAAGGTCCATTATAACACAGTGAAGTAGAGGTGGGAGCTAAAAGCAGACATGGACAGTGAGACGGTGTGAGGAGGTCAGGGGTGAAACACTAGATCAGGACAGGTAGAAATGGCAGGGCTGGAAATAGACACAGAGACACATTCTGATCATGGCTCAGACCTGACCTGAGACACCCAAACAGAAGATGCCATAGCAAAGTCCTGTCCAGTAGGCTATATGGGATTTCCTTTCATCAAAATCCAACACATGGAAATGTGTCCAGTGTGTGTGTGTCCAGTGTGTGTGTGTGTGTGTGTGTGTGTGTGTGTGTGTGTGTGTGTGTGTGTGTGTGTGTGTGCAGTGTGTGTGTGTGTGTGTGTGTGTGTGTGTGTGTGTTTGTCTAGTGTGTGTGTTTGTCTAGTGTGTGTGTGTGTGTGTGTCTGTGTGTGTGTGTGTGTGTGTGTTTGTCCTGCGTGTGTGTGTCCAGTGTGTGTGTGTGTGTGTCCAGTGTGTGTGTGTCCAGTGTGTGTGTGTCCAGTGTGTGTGTGTCCAGTGTGTGTGTGTCCAGTGTGTGTGTGTGTGTCCAGTGTGAGTGTGTCTAGTGTGTGTGTGTCCAGTGTGTGTGTTTGTCCAGTGTGTGTTTGTCCTGTGTGTGTGTGTGTTTGTGTGTGTGTGTGTGTGTGTCCAGTGTGTGTGTGTGTGTGTGTGTGTGTGTACAGTGTGTGTCTAGTGTATGTGTGTGTGTGTGTGCCAGTGTGTGTGTGTGTTTGTCCAGTGTGTGTGTGTGTGTGTCCGGTGTGTGTGTGTGTCCAGTGTGTGTGTGTGTCCAGTGTGTGTCCATTGTGTGTGTGTCCAGTGTGTGTGTCCATTGTGTGTGTGTGTCCAGTGTGTGTGTCCAGTGTGTGTGTGTGTGTGTGTGTGTGTGTGTGTGTGTGTGTGTGTGTTTGTGTGTGTCCAGTGTGTGTGTGTGTGTGTGTGTGTGTGTCCAGTGTATGTGTGTGTGTGTATGTCCGGTGTGTGTGTGTCCAGTGTGAGTGTGTCCAGTGTGTGCGTTTGTGTTTGTCCAGTGTGTGTGTGTGTGTGTGTGTGTCCAGTGTGTGTGTGTGTGTCCAGTTTGTGTGTGTGTCCAGTGTGTGAGTGTGTCCAGTGTGTGTGTGTGTCCAATGTGTGTGTGTCCAGTGTTTGTGTGTGTGTGTGTGTCCAATGTGTGTGTGTCCAGTGTGTGTGTGTGTGTACAGTGTGAGTGTGTCCATTGTGTGTGTGTGTGTGTGTGTATTTGTCCAGTGTGTGTGTGTGTGTTTGTGTATGTGTGTGTGTGTGTTTGTGTGTGTCCAGTGTGTGTGTGTGTGTGTGTGTGTCCAGTGTGTGTGTGTGTGTCCAGTGTGAGTGTGTCTAGTGTGTGTGTGTCCAGTGTGTGTAATTGTGTGTGTGTCCAGTGTGTGTGTTCAGTGTGTGTGTGTGTCCAATGTGTGTGTGTCCAGTGTGTGTGTGTGTATGTCCAGTGTGAGTGTATCCAGTGTGTGTATTTGTCCAGTGTGAGTGTGTCTAGTGTGTGTGTGTCACGTGTGTGTGTGTTTGTGTGTGTGTGTGTTTGTGTGTGTGTGTGTGTGTGTGTCCAGTGTGTGTGTTCAGTGTGTGTGTGTGTGTGTGTGTACTGTGTGAGTCTAGTGTATGTGTGTGTGTGTGTGTGTCCAGTGTGAGTGTGTCCAGCGTGTGTGTTTGTCCAGTGTGTGTGTGTGTGTGTTTGTGTGTGTGTGTGTTTGTGTGTGTCCATGTGTGTGTGTGTGTGTCTCCAATGTGTGTGTGTTTCCAGTGTGTGTGTGTGTGTGTGTGTGTGTGTGTGTGTGTGTGTGTGTGTGTGTGTGTCCAGGTGTGTGTGTGTGTGTGTGTGTGTGTGTGTGTGTGTGTGTGTCTAGTGTGTGAGTGTGTCCAGTGTATATGTGTGTGTGTGTGTGTGTCCGTTGTGTGTGTGTCCAGTGTATATGTGTATGTGTGTGTGTCCGGTGTGTGTGTGTGTCCAGTGTGTGTGTGTGTCCAGTGTGTGTATTCAGTGTGTGTGTGTGTATTTGTACAGTGTGTGTGTGTGTCCAGTGTGTGTGTGTGTCCAGTGTGTGTGTTCAGTGTGTGTGTCCAGTGTGTGTATTCAGTGTGTGTGTGTGTATTTGTACAGTGTGTGTGTGTGTCCAGTGTGTGTGTTCAGTGTGAGTGTGTTTGTGTACAGTGTGTGTGTGTCCAGTGTGTTTGTGTGTGTATGTCCAGTGTGAGTGTGTCCAGTGTGTGTGTTTGTCCAGTGTGTGTGTGTGTGTGTGTGTGTGTGTGTGTGTGTGTCCAGTGTGTGTGTTTGCGTGTGTCCAGTGTGTGTGTGTGTCCAGTGTGTGTGTCCAGTGTATGTGTTCAGTGTGTGTGTGTGTGTGTGTGTGTGTGTGTGTGAGTTTGTGTGTGTGTCCGTCCAGTGTATTTGTGTGTGTGTGTGTCATGTGTTTTGTGTGTGTGTGTGTGTCCAGTGTGAGTGTGTCCAGTGTGTGTGTGTCCAGTGTGTGTGTATGCTTGTGTGTCCAGTGTGTGTGTGTGTCCAGTGTGTTTGTGTGTCCAGTGTGTGTGTGTGTGTTCAGTGTGTGTGTGTGTTCAGTGTGTGTGTTCAGTGTGTGTGTCCAGTGTGTGTCTGTGTCCAGTGTGTGTCCAGTGTGTGTGTGTGTGTGTGTGTGTACAGTGTGTACAATGTGTGTGTGTGTGTGTGTCCAGTGTGTGTGTGTGTGTATGTCCAGTGTGAGTGTGTCCAGTGTTTGTGTGTTTGTGTACAGTGTGTGTGTGTCCAGTGTGTGTGTGTGTGTGTATGTCCAGTGTGAGTGTGTCCAGTGTGTGTGTTTGTCCAGTGTGTGTGTGTGTGTGTGTGTGTGTGTGTGTTTGGGTGTGTCCATTGTGTGTGTGTGTGTGTGTGTGTGTGTGTGTTTGTTTGTGTGTGTCTAGTGTGTGTGTCCAGTGTGTGTGTTTGTCCAGTGTGTGTGTGTGTGTGTGTGTGTCCAGTGTGTGTGTTCAGTGTGTGTGTGTGTGTGTCAAGTGTGAGTGTGTCCAGTGTGTGTGTGTCCAGTGTGTGTGTGTGTGTCCAGTGTGTGTGTGTGTGTGTTCAGTGTGTGCGTTCAGTGTGTGTGTGTGTGTGTCCAGTGTGTGTGTCCAGTGTATGTGTTCAGTGTGTGTGTGTGTGTGTGTGTGTGTGTTTGTGTGTGTGTCCGTCCAGTGTATTTGTGTGTGTGTGTCATGTGTTTGTGTGTGTGTGTGTGTGTGTGTGTCCAGTGTGAGTGTGTCCAGTGTGTGTGTGTCCAGTGTGTGTGTATGCTTGTGTGTCCAGTGTTTGTGTGTGTCCAGTGTGTGTGTGTGTCCAGTGTGTGTGTGTGTGTTCAGTGTGTGTGTGTGTGTATTTGTACAGTGTGTGTGTGTGTCCAGTGTGTGTGTCCAGTGTGTGTGTGTTTGTGTACAGTGTGTGTGTGTCCAGTGTGTGTGTGTGTGTGTATGTCCAGTGTGAGTGTGTCCAGTGTGTGTGTGTTTGTCGAGTGTGTGTGTGTGTGTGTGTGTGTGTGTGTATGTGTTTGTGTGTGTCCATTGTGTGTGTGTGTGTGTGTGTGTGTGTGTGTTTGTTTGTGTGTGTCTAGTGTGTGTGTCCAGTGTGTGTGTTTGTCCAGTGTGTGTGTGTGTGTGTGTGTGTGTCCAGTGTGTGTGTTCAGTGTGTGTGTGTGTGTGTCCAGTGTGAGTGTGTCCAGTGTGTGTGTGTCCAGTGTGTGTGTGTGTGTCCAGTGTGTGTGTGTGTTCAGTTTGTGTGTTCAGTGTGTGTGTGTGTGTGTCCAGTGTGTTTGTGTGTCCAGTGTGTGTGTGTCCAGTGTGTGTGTGTGTCCAGTGTGTGTGTGTGTTCAGTGTGTGTGTTCAGTGTGTGTGTCCAGTGTGTGTCTGTGTCCAGTGTGTGTCCAGTGTGTGTGTGTGTGTGTGTGTACAGTGTGTACAATGTGTGTGTGTGTGTGTGTCCAGTGTGTGTGTGTGTGTATGTCCAGTGTGAGTGTGTCCAGTGTTTGTGTTTGTCCAGTGTGTGTGTGTGTGTGTGTGTTTGTTTGTGTCCAGTATGTGTGTGTGTGTGTTTGTGTGTGTCCAGTGTGTGTGTTCAGTGTGTGTGTGTGTGTACAGTGTGTGTGTGTGTGTGTCCAGTGTGTGTGTGTGTTCAGTGTGTGTGTTCAGTGTGTGTGTGTGTGTGTGTGTGTCCAGTGTGTTTGTGTGTCCAGTGTGTGTGTGTGTCCAGTGTGTGTGTGTCCAGTGTGTGTGTGTGTGTGTGTCCAGTGTGTGTGTGTGTTCAGTGTGTGTGTTCAGTGTGTGTGTGTGTGTGTGTGTACAGTGTGTGTGTGTGTGTCCAGTGTGTGTGTGTGTGTGTATGTCCAGTGTGAGTGTGTCCAGTGTTTGTGTTTGTCCAGTGTGTGTGTGTGTGTGTTTGTTTGTGTCCAGTATGTGTGTGTGTGTGTTTGTGTGTGTCCAGTGTGTGTGTTCAGTGTGTGTGTGTGTGTACAGTGTGTGTGTGTGTGTGTACAGTGTGTGTGTGTGTGTACAGTGTGTGTGTGTGTGTGTGTGTGTGTTTAATGTGTTTGTGTGTGTGTGTTCCCAGTGTGTGTGTGTGTGTGTGTGTGTCCAGTGTGTGTGTCCAGTGTGTGTGTGTGTGTGTGTGTTCAGTATGTTTGTGTGTGTGTGTCCAGTGTGTGTGTGTGTGTGTGTCCAGTGTTTGTGTGTGTCCAGTGTGTGTTTTGTGTGTGTGTGTGTGTGTGTGTCAGTGTTACCATGGTTATTATTTACAGGGACACTGAGGTGCCCTCATACCAAACATTAAACCCTGGATAGAGGGGCTCAGTGAATGTGGAGTGGAATGTGTTCAGGTGGGTCAGTGTGTCAGAGGAGACTCTGTAGAAGGACAGAGTGCCGGCTGGCCAGTCCAGATACACTCCTACTCTGTGGGAGCTGGAGGAGGGGACGTCTATGGTAGTGGGGTTATTATTGTGCCAGGCAGAGTAACGGTTGTCAGAGCAGAACAGACTCCAGGACTTGTAATTGTATCCAATAATACAGTCATCA